>NW_010331135.1:24741-31455 GCF_000700745.2 Antrostomus carolinensis | reverse complement strand
TCCCCTTGTTCTGTCATTAACTCCCCTTATAAAAAGTCCCTCCCCAGCTTTCTTGTAGCCACTTCAAGTACTGGAAGGCCACTATAAGATCTCCCCGGAGCCTTCTCTTTTCCAGGCTGAACAGTCCCAACTCTCTCAGCCTGTCCTCATAGGAGAGGTGCTCCAGCCCTTGGATCATCCTTGTGGCCTCCTCTGGACTTGTTCTGACTGGTCCATGTCTTTCTTGTGTTGGGGGCTCTAGGACTGGACACTTATCCACTTCAGAAACATGGCCTAAGAAAATGTGAATAAAATACATGGGCCAGATCCTCACCTCTGCAGATCTGCCCCATTAACTCCATTTGGTGCAAGGGAGATTTTCACAATCTGACACTTAATTCAAGTGAAGGACCAATGTCAGCCATTGGGAAAGAAGTACTTCATCAAAAACAGGAGGTGTGCCATAAAACATTTGGCATGGAAGGTGGGAGTTGAGTGTAGAGGCAAAAGGGCCTAGGAATGATAAAGTATTAGGCTTAATTTCCCACCCATCTTGAAGATCAAGTCTCCCTTGGGTAGCACTTAGTGTAAGAGCAAGTCTATGCTTGAGTGGCTTTTGGCACGTGTTCTGTTGGGTTTTTTTTTCAAACTCAGGTGAAGGAAAAGCTGCGCACTCAGACACATGACCTGTGCTTGCTCAGGACTTCCCAGCTGATGCTGCCCTGCAGTGAGCACAGGGTAGAGCAGAGTTTTCTGCCAAGGGTGAAAAGGTATTTTGGGTCCCTTGGACAGGTATGTGCTTGGAGGTCCCTCAGAACAGGGGGTCTGGTGGCCTGCTTTCATCCAGAGTCACCCAGTGACAAAAAACAGTCAAAATTGTCAGCCACCTTTGGCAATAACAAGGTGTGCAATGGGTCCAGGAGTTAGAAAAGGCATAACACTCCTGAAATCCTGCCCATCTCCTTTCCTCCCACTCTATACCTTCTTACACAGACACTTATTCCGAAAGCCATGACCTCCAAGCATGCACCCATCTTGATGGATGCAGGAAGGAGTTTTCCCCAGCACCCCGCTTTGACCCTGGCCAGGATAAGAGCTGCTTTGCCACCATTCACCTGCAGTGAGCGTAGGAAGGTGACCTTATGGACAAGCTAGGAGTTCACCTTACTTTTCCACTCCCATCACCGTTAGTTCATTACTTCATGCCCCAAAATATTCTGCTTGTAAGTCTCTTTGCAGAGGTCTGAGTAACTTTCATGGTGCCCCATCAGGGCACCAGCTTTCAGGGTAGTTTTTTTTTCTGAGACAAGGGTTGGCGTATTGCATAAAGACAATTTCATACCTGTTTATTATGGGGAAGGACACATGCATCTGTAACTGATTTGACAGGAGACAGCATGACAGCTGTTTTACAGGATTCTCCACTGAAATGGCAAACGAGAAGCTTGCTAGCATGTATGGGACATATTTATATCCTAAACAAAAGGGCAATAACATACATAGTGACAAGCCTTGTTTGTACACAGCTTTCAGCAAGTTTGTGCCAAGCGCTGGCTCCTGGCCAGGCTCACGGCTGGCACAATCTGGCACAGCCCCACTGACTCCAAGGCAGCCACAGCAATTTACACCAAGGAAGAAACGAGGTATAATTTTCTCAGTTACACACCAGAATGACAAGAAAGGGGAAAAAAAACCCAATGATCTTCAGGAAGGCTGGGGGCAAGCAGCATCTCAGCCCACCTCATGCTGGATGGGGAGAGCTCTGAGTGTGTTCACAAGGCTGGGCAGGTGGATTTCTGTGTGTTGTGAGGGTTAGCAATAAAGATACAACCATTTTACAAGGCACCGATAGCTCCCCGCTTCCAGCACAGCAAACAGCACTTAATACAGCACCCCCTTGCTTTCAACCTCGTTTAAATGGGAGATAGGTATGGAGGGAAAAACTGCACCTCTGTGGGTCCTTACACACAGGAAATGGGGACAGGGCTCTCCTGTGCCCCAGGGTCTCTAATCATTCTGCAAACAGCAATTTTCTCACCCCAGGAAAAGAAATACGAGGATCACCCTCAGTCCTCACTTAGTCTCCAGCCATCTGTGTGTGTAATGCCAGAGGAGGATGCCCCAGGGAGGAGGCTGACGGCAGTAGCCAGCAGAAGCTGAAGCAGGATGTTAGTGATCACACCACCGAGCTGAATTTTGGCTGAAACTAGCAAAGTGAACCAAACTTGCTATACAATTAGTGGCTTTTTTTCACAGCAGCACACTATCAGGAGCACGGTATTAATGCCATTTCCAGACACTAGTTTGACGTGCTTTATAGGGGTTTCCACCTTAAGTCTATTTTAAATTGATTTTTATAACTCAATGACCAAATTAAAAAATAATGTGGTCACTTAGCCCTGCTCTCTAGGGAAGGAATTGTTTCTCCATGAGTATCTCCATAGCACCCTGTAGCACCAGGCTGTTGTCTTGACTTAGACATTTGCACATTAATTCAGCAAGAAGAGAAAGAAGTCACTGTTACTGTTCATAACAATTAATACCAGCCATAACAAATGATGCTGTGCCTACATCTTCTTATAATTACACCCCGTCGCATGCAGCCCTGCCTAGAACTGCTACTGAGTGTAAGGGATTTGTTGCATTTCCAGACAAAACCCTGGTGTCAGTTTCTCACGTACAGCCAGAAAGCTGCCCAACAGATGACGCTGTCAGAAGGCTGGGAGTTACAGTGGCACGATCATGTAACTTTGTTTTCCCCCTGGCAAAAAAAATCATGCATAACACAAGAAAATACATAGGCCATAAATCTTACCAAGAAGCTCTGGAAGATCTGTGTTCATGCCTATATCATGTTTTGTGATGATCAACTTGAAGTTATCTTGTTATGTCAAAGATAGGTATTAAGGGCAATTAATGACAAAACAAGGGGAAATGGGTTTAAGCTGAAAGAGGGGAGGTTTAGATTAGACATTATGAAGAAGTTCTTCACTGTAAGGGTGGTCAGACACTGGAACAGGTTACCCAAGGAAGTTGTGGATGCCCCCTCCCTGGAAGTGTTTAAGGCCAGGTTGGATGAGGCTTTGAGCAACCTGATCTAGTGGAAGATGTCCCTGCTGATGGCAGGGAGGTTGGAACTAGATGATCTTTAAGGTCCCTTCCAATCCTAACCATTCTATGATTCTATGTTAAGAGAAATGTCTGGAGTTTTTTGTTTTAATTTTCATTAAGGCAGGAACAGACATCTCACTGGCTTTAATTTTAGCCAATTTCTGATACTGAAAACAAGTTTCTTGTCAGGAAATTGAGACAATTTTGCCTCCAGCTATTAAAAGTAACAATATGGGTATCACATGCTAAAAACCCAAGGAACAATGGCAAAACAAGAAGCTGGTGTAAGCCAGCGGATGAGGCAACAAAAACTGCATGAGACATTTTCAAACATTTAATGATTACATGTCAAAGCACAATTTAAATGTCACAGCGCCTTATGTGTTCATGAAGAGGAAAACAAAATGACTGAGAACTCCTGGCTAAAACAGTCTTGTTCCTGGCACTGATTGATATTCTCGAATGGAGGACTTGATGGATTATGATTTTTGCAAGAGGATCATTACACGCCAGGTGCACAAATAGAGAAGTACAGCTTGTTGACACCTCTGTGCAAAATAAAGTCATTCTAGGAATTTTGATTCATTATATCTCTATTAGGAATCAATCCACCTGACCTAAATTTTGCATCATAAATCAGATTAAGAAACCCGGCTGGATCTCAGCAAAGGCTGTACGTCCTTGGTTTAAAATCACTCCACTACATCCAGCACACCATTATTATTCTAAATGCAATAATCTATACTGTATAATTTAGGTCAACTTGATTTCAGAGTAGGCAAGAGCATTTCTGCCCACTCAACTGCACAGGAATTTAATCATTTTAGAGACAATATTTGTCTTTTTTGTATATGGGTGGTTTGGGGTTTTTTATTTTCACATTCACTGCTCAAGATGTGAGGGGGGAAAAAAAAACAACAACATGCATAAAACACTGTGGGAATATCATAAAGCAACTTCAGAGATCCTTAAAGTAAAGCCATAGCATTTTCTTACATGGGTAATTACAGTAAATGGGATTTGCGCAGCTAAGTAGAGAGGCATTGATTTTTGCTGGCCAGCCACAGTGCTTAACAGAAGCCAGGTGGGTTTGTGATGCTGCCTAAAAGGCTTTGACAACTGAAAATCTCCCCCCTAAAAGTATATAAGAGCATACAGGTCTGGCTGAAAGTCAAAGGGATTTGCATCCTAGTCTGAGGTGCTTTTGAAACTATCCCCATTGGTATCAACCTGGAATTTGGAGTGAGTTTTAAAAGGAAAGATGACAGCCTTCTCTGCATAAAATTAGACAAGTTCATTAACCGTGAGGATTTTTTGTTTAACTTTGAGGAGCTGCGTCGCTTGCTCCTCTTTGAGCTGCACAAGCAAACCCAGGGGTACGGCACCAGTCTTTGACTATGAAAGAGTGACGAGCAGAAACAAAATGGGCTTTTGAAAGCTTCAAGCCCGTGACAGCTGCAAGAGAGCAATAATTCAGGAAATGTCTTGGGTAAAATCAACTCGAATGACACAATGCTTTGTTTTATCATTATGAACATAAAGGAGTTTCTTTTAGTTATCAACTTCAAATCCCAAGAGGGTCCCTGCAAGATTTGATAATAACATGTCTTGAATAGAAATGGCTGCAAGTGGCAGCAGAGTAGCACTAGAAAAAGGGACATTTTACCCACAAGTGTCAGTTCTGTCACTAAAATATGAGATTCCCTAGCTTGACACCTACACCCTATTCCCAGCGCTGCCTCTAACCCCAGTGAGGCAAAGTCTCTCTCCACCCTTCAATGTACTCACCCATAAAATAGGGGTGTCAAAGCTGGTTAGTTGCCTTCCTGGGAAACCTCCGAGGGAGGCAATTTATCGCTAAAGCCACACGTTTATCGGTGGTCACTTATACTTGTGCGTGGAGGGCGGGGAATAAAAACGTGCAGTCAGTGTCAGATAGCTTTGCAGACACTTTGCCAAGGGGTAAGCTCAGCCCTGCAGAGCACTCCCATGCCTGGGGGAGCTGGTCCCCATCCAAACACTGTGCTGCCAGCCGTCAGTCGAATCAACGAGTGTTTTTCTAAAAGCATTTCTACACCGAGTTTGTACGGACCCGTTTCCAAATGAGATGGTCCTTTTACAGTATTTACACGCATCACGTGCTTATTTTGTTTTGACCCGTAGGCTTTTTTGTGGCTTTGAAGAGGTTCCCCATGATGAGCATAGCTGAGATGGTCCCAGATGCTGAGCCTGGGACAGGACAAGTGTCCATCCCCAAGGATGGATAATACTGTGACCCTACACATGCCTTTGCAGAGACCTCCCAACCTCAAGATAGCTCAGTATGAGCCTGGGAGAGCACAGCACTGGGAAAGGTGTCAAACGTGGTGATTACCAGCTCTGCTAGCTGATGCCACTTACACCTGCAGCGTAAACGGGCTTTAAAGGGAACGCAAATGTTCTTGGCTCCTTCCTCAAGTGTTCTTTTACCCAGCACAGTGGTATGAAGGGACTAAGTAAACACTAAAAAATCTTACCTACTCTGTATTCCGCAAAATAAGACCCGACCAACTTCCTTTTTATCTTTTTAACTGAAGACTACGAATTCTCTCAAGACTTTTCTGACTTTTTCCAAGTCCTCATGCATACTTTCTTAACAAAAAAATAAGTTAAATCTTTCTTCCAGAACACTTGGACAAATGACAAGACTGGATAACAGATCAACCATATCCCTTAAGTATACATATATTTGCTGACTATCTATGAGAGGAAGTAGATAGAAGCTTTAAAAAGCTATAAACAGTAACAATAACATTTTTGCAGCGAGGAGGTTTGTGACAAACATTGTGTTGAGAAGGTTACTTACATTTCTTCGGTAATTGCCCTTATGATTTAGTAGCATATTTGATCTAAATGGTTGATGTTGGAGAAGCACAACTGCCAGTGTCACACTCCTTAGGGGACTTGGGAACACCTTGGCCAAAAAACATCTCTCCTGAACTCAGCTGCACTATTGCCACCTCCTAGAGCACTGAGTTTAACTTTTTAAATCCATTCCCAATCTCCCCCGAGTACTGGCAGCACCGAGGTGATACAACAGGTGGTCTGAGGATGCTCTGAAAGCATCATGCTGGCATTGCCTAATTCCCCTATCAAACACTGCAAAGTCCCATTGCACCACGGCCACATCACTAGCAATACCAATGTTATTTTCACAGAAAATAAAGACTTTCCAATAGACACAATTTAAATAATACAGTCTTGGCTTTTTAAAGGGAAATGAACAAACCATTCAAATGTGGAATGATTTCTCTCTCGGAATATTTCAAAGTCATGTCAGCCTATCTATTACCCAAGACAAATTACTTTGACAGCACTATCTACTCTTGACATCCGAGTTGTCTCTCCAGCCTATTATATTTTAGCACAGGCATAAAATATTGTTCAGACAGTATGGTTAGTCTAAAAGAGTAAATCTAACTGCTTTGAAATGGCCTATTAGGAGATGAACTCTCAGTTTAGCTGCAGGCAGAGAATTAATCCAGTGCTTTTCTTAGTTCTTCAATGACAATCTTTTCTTCCTTGCTAACTAAACGCTCTTTATTCAGGGGGATGTAAAAAGGGAGTAATCTTCAGACGGGGAGA
>NW_010331135.1:23928-24724 GCF_000700745.2 Antrostomus carolinensis | reverse complement strand
AAGAGTCAATAAGAAATTCTGACACATTACATCATTATAGAACATGTATCTGGGCTCTCCCGTCATAGCAGAAATGGAAACAGGGTTAAATTTTTACTTCAGTCCTAAGAACAATTACACACACAACTTAGCCTCCTGCGCACCTTAAAATGCAGCACCTGTCTCTGCTCTCTGGCTTGGAGTGTTGCAAATATTCAGTTATATAAAGGGACACCCTGAGGAACCCCTTTTGGGGGCACAGATGGTGCTGAGTCCCAAAGATGGGAGGGAGCACTGCAGGGTCCCAGCTCCTCTCCCACCTGCGTGGGCTCCAGTCAGCTCAGCGGGGCAGTGCTGCTGCCCACCTCGCAGGGGCTTCGCACCATCTTACAGCTTCACCTTCGGCTGTGGGAGTGGTGTGAGCTTCTGTTTGGCCACAACACAATCTCATGCATGTGTAGATATGCGTTTTTAAATAAACAAATAGTCTCAGCTGCTTCCAAGGAATTAATTTCAATCCTCCCCCGGACCTGCTCCACTCTTTAGCACCTGCCTTTTCAGCGCTTGCCTTCACATTACAAGTTTAAGGTTTGTCTATTTAACGTTTGCTACTCAGCAGCTACTTCTCTCGCCACTGATGCATCATCACCCGGCAGCTTCTGCAGGAGAGGAGCTGAAATTAGAGCCACACACAAACATACAAGGCCCAGTTAAACACCTTCCATTAACTTTGCGTGTGAGATGGGGTTTTGCACAGGTTACCCTCAGTGAGCAGCGGCAGGTCTTCACTCTTACCCCAGAGACACCACAACGAGGA
>NW_010331135.1:0-23696 GCF_000700745.2 Antrostomus carolinensis | reverse complement strand
GGTCTCGGCACCGCCTGGCACTGCCACGTCCTCGGAATCCCACCGCTAGAGCCCTCAGCAGACCCTAAATGCCGGCACAGAGGAAGCCTCCGTCGCGGGAGGGTCGAGGTCCTGCATGACAGATCTCTCCCCCACCCAACAGCACAGTTCGACACTCAGCGCTCCCACTCAAACATGCCCAGCAGCCGGCTTGTTCTCCATCTCCATCAGCCTGTGTATCCCACAGGAGATGTAGTCAAAGGGGTGCCCACCGAGGCTCCTGAGGTTCCCCAGAAAGCTGAGGAAGAGTGCAGGGTGAAGCTTAGGGTCCCAGCAGCTCCTGAGGGCAGGAGCATCCCATGTTTCCCTCTGCAGCTGCCCCGTGACATGTCCCTCCCATGAAACCAGAGGCTGGTGGGACCCATGATACAACCAAAAAAACAAACTGCAGATCAAATGCCTGAGAAACAACAACCTACCAGTGACACCCACACTTACCAAAGCAGTGTCCAGAGCCCCTACATATCCCCTGTGACAAATCCCAGCACCACTTACCATATGACAAATTCACCATCGTCCCTGGACGATGGTGAGGTTTAAACTCTTCTGTGCCTCCCACACCACGAGGTCACTTCTTGCTAAAACACATTTATTGTCCTGACGGCTTTGCTTTGTGTAATTATCTGTTTATCAGCCACCAGCCTACTCTCACAAATGTGTTTGCCTCACTTCTTTTTTATTCATCACATCTGATTAGTCTTGAAGATAGATGATATTGGGTTAAATGAGCTTCCTGGGCCAATCCATCAGCACTGGAGATGGCACCTTGCATTGCTCGTTGAAACTCCCCAGTTGCCCTACCTTCTGCAGGGTGATTACCTCCTCCTTCCCCTGGGACTGCAGCAAAAGCATGCAGGAGGCATTTGTTTTGCTTTTTTTAATTGAAAGGTGAAAACTCTCCTAATTAATGATCCAGCTACAGGTCCTCCTTGTGTCATTACTCCTTATTGATGTAAAAGGAATAACAGCCATCAGATAAATTAGGGCAAGCATGTTAAGACCATCACAGTGCTTCTAAATTGCATGTGTTGTCTCATGAGGGACTGAGCGTGAAAGGGCTCATTAAGACTGGTTTGATGATAGAAAGGGATATCCAGGATTACTGTCCCCTGCTTTGATATGTGTCTGAGTTACACATCCCATTGGTAAACCAGGAGGTCTCACCTACTTTTGGGAGCCATTCCAGAAGCTCTTTTGCTGGTACATAGATATTTTTGACCCCCTGTTCCTCTTGATTATAGTTATATGAAGTTATACTCTTCTTTCTTCTTACACAGCCTTGTCCTCTAACTCAAACCATTCTTTCTCCATCCCCATGTCTTTGTCAGAGGGAGCACTCAAAGACAAGTACTCCTGTCCCTGCTCACCAAGCACTCCCAGCCTCCTCTGTAGGATAAGCTCTCCTCTCTGCTCTATCAGTCTTTTTCTGTAGTCGTTTCAGGATTAATTCATCTTTCTTGAGGATGTGTGACCCAAATATGCAGTTTTCCAGGCAAGGACTTGTACAGCCCTTGTGTGCTGGTAATGATATCTCACTTTCCTGTATCTGGGGAAAGTCCGTCCCATCCTAAGGTTACAGTTGACTGTTTGGTACCTGCAGCAAACAGAGGGGTTGTCCTTGCTAGCTCCCAGCCCTCAGCATGTACCACAAGCTCCTATCACTGCCTCAAGTGCCCAAATGAAGGACTTTGCACTTCTGACATTTCATTCCATTTCTGATGGATCTTGAATAAAAATACTGTGATTCTGCTCTCCACTGACTACATCTCCTGGATGTGTCTCAGTGGCTAATGCGATAAATACTTTGGGGCTATTAAGGAAATGTCATTAAAAAAAAATCTGTCCTATGACCTATCCTTGAGAAAAGTCTTTCTTGAGCTCCTTGCCTACTGTTGTCCTCCTGTAAATGAATTTCCTATCAACCTTATTTGTTCATCTTTGAGAACTAACTCTTCTAGTTTCACCAAGGACTTCTTGTAAAGTCCTTTCTCAAGAGTACATTTCCAGGGAGGAGATTTACCGCCCTTGTGTTGAGGGTGTTTGTTAACTTAGCCAAGAAGAGAGGGAAGTCAGGTTAATCTGTCAATAACTTTCTGGCAACACCTTGCAGAATTTTGCCTTGCCAACCTTCCTTTTGAACTGTTTGGACTCCGATCCTTTGTCTACAGAAACCAAAGCTGCCTATCCTACTGCTTCAACAGTCAGTGGATCAAATCTTCCTTCTGGCCACAGCCTGTGAAGTGCCACACAACTTGACATGTTCAAATCTTTCCCGGATCTCTACCCTGTGTAGTGCCACCTCCCACCCCTGACTTTTGTCCCCCTAAAGATGGGGAGGACACTCAACCCGTCTGAGGATAAGAGGAAGAAACAGAGAAATAACACCTGCCTTTTGAAAAATTGTATTTGAAGGGAAGTTTCTCCAGTTGCATGGAATCCACCTTCATGCAGAAAACTGGAGAGTTTAAAGATTTAGGCAGACGTTCCCACCGGAGCATCAATCCACCTGCCCCTGCTCAGTGCACAGCATACACTGGGCAAATACCTCTGTAGATCACATCTACTACTGTCTGCTCATACTGTACTGAGTAAAGGCAGACTAGAGATATCACTGGAGCACAAACAATAATCATGAAGGTGTCTTCAGGGCACACGAGCTGTATATGCACACACAGAGCTATTTAAGTGTGTTACCACTCCAAGCCAGCCACGGGGATTCTGCAAGCCAAGCAATTGTAGGGGAGGGAGATCCAAGAAAGACTGGCATTTTTATATAGGCAATAAATCCTACTTCATGAAGAAACATGTTGAGGTAAAATTGCCAGTGGCTATTTTAATAAGTATTTATGATACATAAAGGGATTTGATTCATAAATGCAGTAATTATGTCTTTACTACAAAGCAGTACAAATATAAAGCCTCCTACCTATTACATTGAAACTGTAATTGCATCTCATTAAAGAACATAAGCAAATCAAAATTAAAAACTTGAGGGGGGTGAGAGAAGTACTACCCGAAATCTTGGTGGTTAAACATTATGGGCTTTGTGTTGTGCCACCGAATCAGCCTAAATACCTCATAAAATGGAGTGAAGCCCTGAAGATCTGGGTGGTGTTCCCGCAACCTAGGAGAAGACTTTGCTCACCTAGGACTGAAGTTTCTAAAGAGACCTGTCCACTTAAAAGGCATAAAAGAAACCTTGGCTTTAACCTCAGATGAGTGGGAATTCCACCAGCACCTTCCACATGTCCACAGTTGCATCGCTCCAGCCACAACAGAGCCACAAAGGAAGGTTAAAGCCTTTCCTGTCCAAACACGGGTTAGCGATAGGCTGAAATAAGCATTTCAAATTCTATTTAAGTACACACATCTGAAGACAGAGTCTTTTGTGCTGTGGCACCAGGGAGGTGTATCATCACTGCATTCCCCTACTGCAGGCACCAGGTGGGTAGAGGGTAAATTAATGTCACGTAGAGAAATAACAGCATTGGGGTTCAGGCACTGGTCACAGAGGTATGACAGCCCAGTGAAATCCCTGATGATTTAATCCCCCTCCCATGTGTCCTCTGCCAGAACTCCTATGGGCTCTTCACTGGTTCTTCCCTCAGCACCTCCACAGTTTCAACCTTTTCCCCTCAGCTATGTTCACTTAATCAGTGTGATCTGGAGGTGAGGGGCTCTCCATTCTCCCAGCTGCACCTTATTTCTGCCCGGGGTGGGTGTCTGAAGGCATCAGACTGCACTCTCTGTGTTCAAGATGAGCTCTTTGTGGTCCATTACAGCTTTCATTGCCCCAGGTCACTTCAGCCCCAAACGCCTGCCCACCTCAGTGACCAGCCTTGCCACAAGAGCATCCCCACAACATGTTGGAGCAGAGCTGGAGTTATTGATGCAACTTTCCTACCAAAGGTTCTTTGGTCTAATCGCTTTCTTAAACTACACAAACACAATCTCCGCACCACAATCAATTATTTAACAGAAAATGATGCATTGAGTTAGAAACTAAATACCATTTAATATGCTCCAGGAATTCTAATTGAGAGATTTCACTGTATTGCTAATGAAAACTTTAACTTTGCGGTGTTTTTAAATCTTCCTTGAATATAGATAAGCCAATATCTATATACTTTCTTTTAATGTCTGGAATTATTTTGCCATTTTAATGTAATCAGTCTTTCTATTTTGAAGAGGGTGCCCTTGTAGGTTATTTGTTTTCCTTCTGTTTTGCAAATTGTTCCCTTTTCAGGATTGTTTGTTTAGTGTCAAGAGGTTATTAAACAAACCAAGCACAGTCCTTAAACTAATCAGCTAGAAGTGACAATAGAGATCAGGAATAATTCAATATTAAAGAGGTTACTTTTTAAATTGATCTGAAAATATAACATATTGGGGGAGGAAGAGGAAGCACACGCATATGTCTTATTAAAGTTGAAAAGATGAGCTGGAGGTACCAGATGTCTGAAGACCATGAGCCAAGAGCCCCCATTGATGAGAAGAGTTGAGCTCTAAAAGGCCAGAGCCAATTTCCATATTCATACTTGTTCTCCCCACCAGAATGACTCATGTGAAAACCCCGGGGGCCTTGCAAGCGGGCAAAGGCTGCCCTTCCACCAGTGTTTGCTTTCAGTCATTACCGGTCTTTGAGTTCTTTCCCCAAGTACTTCGTGTGCTACCACAGCTCAGGGTGGACCCTGATTCATGAGCTCAACAGTACAACTGGTCTCTCTGTGTGACAAAGGCTGAGGGGTCTGTAAGTCTGTGTCCCTCCAACAGGCTGCTCGTTAGCTAATTAACACAAATCACTGTGGGTCTCTGCCCATGGGACTTTTCACACACTTTTCCCAACACCCGGTTTGAAGCACTGGTAAGCACATTGCCTCAGGCATGGTGGTGTTCCTCCTGGTTTACTCACTTTCTCATCTTTCCTTCCATTGCTTACAGCTGGTCAAAACACAGAAGGGGAAGGAGAAGAAAACCGCCCATTAAGGGACTTTCTGAAGGACTTTTCACCTCAGTCATTTTAGCTGGGTGCTAATCCTCATGTAGCAAGGAGCATACCTCTGCCAAGGACCTAGCAAATTCCTGGCACTGTCAGTAGTGTCCATCCCAAGGGCTTTACATCCCTTTCACTGACTTCTGCCTGGAGAAGGCATTGCAGGCACAGGACCTATGCTGGCCAAGTGTACTCTTGTAGAAGCAGCTTCTCTTGGACCAGCAGCAGGTCGCTGCAGCTGCCAACCTGGTCTGCAAAGCATCTGGAGATCAAGCTCGGCAAACCACAGGCAGGAGCTGGGTTTGTCAGCAGTTACAGACAGAGTCGGGCTGTCATTGAGCACTTTCAAACCACCTCAGCCAGTAGGTCATCCTGGACCTTTCCTGTTGGGACATCTCTGTGGTCTCATTTGGTACCTCATCAGAAGGTCACTGCCCTTATGATTCCAAAGGAGGGGTCCTTATCCTGGCTGTGTCCCCACCATGCAAAGCATGGCCTCTCCTCATGCAAGAGGACACAGAAAGCAGTCTGTAAAGGACCTAGGAGCTACCTGTCCAACACTGCCCATACCAAGAGCCTTCATGCCCATTTACCAGCTATGAACAATCCTCGCGTTGCCCGATGTTCAGTTTAATTGGCTTAATGTTCCTGATCAAGGCAGAGCACAGAGCTCTGGGGTCCCTGGTTTCAAACACAGCTTGCAGAAAAGCTGACACGTTGAATTAACATGAAATCACCCTCCCATCATAATTTTGGGCAAAAGATCCTCCAGCCAGGCTATTTATACCAGAGACACACAGCACAGAACACGGTGCGAGTCCTCTGGTGCCACTCGCTCCTGGTGCTAATTGTTCAGGAAGTGTCACCAGGATCATCGCTCCTCGCATCTTGTGACCAACTTTTGGGCAAATTAATTTAAAGAGAGCAGCTGGTAACAGTCCTGTGCTTTCAAAGGCGGCAGCACCGTGCCTCACTGTGTCTCCGTCTCACATAAGGATGCAACAAGCAGTGGCAGAGAGTCCTTGTGCATGGGACTGACTTTTTGCATCTTCAATAAAAAGTAAACACCTAAATTCTCACCTCTGCAGTTCTGGAGATGCCTAGAAATCCCCCTCTACCCTCTCTGTGGGCCAGTCAGTGAGTGAGGGCACAGCAAAAAGCCTCCAGCAAAGCTGCTGCTGCAGGAACTGCTGGCTGGGCACTTTCATGATGCTATAAGTGGGGTTTGGGGATTTGGGGATATTTTTCGTCTTCTTGATGTCATTTGAAATCAGATTTAAGCTGAAGTGAACAAAACAAGCCATTCATAGGTGGAGGTTTATTACATTTACTGGTAACTTAAAACTTCCCTGTTTATTTAAAGCAGCTGAGGGGAAGGAAGGGAGGGTGGAAGGGCAAAATCGAGTAAGAAAGTTGCTGTTGTAAGCCTGGGTGGTGAGTGTTGCTGTCTTTATCGCAGAGGGGAGCTCTTAAAAGCAGAAATGATATAACCATGGAGCCAGCCATCAACTAAGTGCCACTTTCCTTTTTTAAGCTATTCTGGTTACAGTTGTCATCAGAAAAGGGAAATATATGCATTAAGAAAGACCCACACTCACAAATGAGGAATAGGACACTGCAAAGAGGACAAACACCACAATCTAAGTCACTTTCTTTGTTGCAATCCTGGGATAAACAAAGCTGCCTAATAAATATTGATATTGTTTGTACATCCTTCCTTTGGAAATGAATAGTAGAGCAAAGCTCTAGCCCCTTTCACTCTCTGGAGAGATGCTAAGATCAACACTCGTGTGTGTATATGCATCCCAAACTATTTCAGAGAAAGCTGGAAAACAGGTCCACAGCACCATTAAAATATCCATAATGGGTTTTGGAAGTGTTAAGCTGACACCACCCTTTACTCAGCTGTCTGTGTAATGCTGAGGAAAATCAAGCTTTACCAGCACAGAATAATCACAGCGACTTTTATGCTGGGACCAAGTGTTTACCCAAGGAGTTAATGCAAGGCAGCTCCAAAGATTCCCCCAGATAATCCTGTTTGTCAGGAGAGGGCTGCTCTCAATCAGGGTGCTGTATCTCTGCTGCTGTGTCTCTAAAGGCTCCTTGGTAGACCTGAAGCCAGTTCAGTTTCCATCCTGAACTGGTCTTTGCTCTCCTTGGGACATCTCTAACAAAGCCTGCCAACCTGGGTCTTGGCTTCATGTTTCAAGCTAGTACCACAGATCTGAGCATCACTTTTTCTTCTGTCTCCCCCACTTCTGTCCCATGTGAAAGCTCATCCATGCTACAGACTCAGCTTCGCTTCAAACTGCTGTCCTCCCAAAAGAGTTCTGCACTGGTAACAGCCAGCTCCCTATGTTGTCTCTGAAAAAAGGATATGGTGACATTCCCACAATGGTGCTTCATCTCACTCATTCCAGCTGAAGCTTTATAAACATGTGTCAATGTTTATGTAAATATTGAAGCAAAGCTCCAAGGCAGGGTGGCTGAGCGCATCCCCTGCAGCCACAGGGCTGGGATGCAACGAGCTCCCGCTCACCAGGCCACTACACCTGGCATCTTATCACAGTGTCCTTTAATTCACAGCATGACCAGGAACACACAGAAACCACCACAGCGATGGCAAAGGCACAGTTAAATTGCCTTCAGGCTCCCCTTCTGCTACAGTCAGGAGCCATCAAGCCAGTCCTAACTCTGTCCGGCATCTCCAGCACAGCCGTTGGGAGCAGCGGCTTTTTTCCTTCCTGTCTCCGCGGGCAAGGACGATGCTCCCCCAGCACCAAGGGTACCACTGCCACGTCAAGCGGCTGGCTGCCAGGAGGACTCTGCATTTTCCTCCATTTGCAGAGCTCCTGCAGTAGAAAGATGCCTTGTTCTGCAGGTTTCTACTGCAGGAGTTCTGCAGAAAATCAAATGGAGGAGCACCCTCATTCCTGCAGAGGAATTGCTCATTCTTTCAAGGATTTAAAAATAATGACCATAACCCTGACAAAGTCTATTGTCCCAAATAGTGATGAAGCACTAGATTCAGTGGGGTCCCAGCAGGTCAGCACCAATGCATCGCCCCAGTAGTGCACAGGGGATGGTCACCAAGAGGGTTGGTCCCCTCTTCCTTGCTGGAGTTGATGGAGACATTTCAGGGTGTTTGGAGCAGGCTGCAGCACTCCCACAAGGTATTTAGCCATTTTGAGTTTTCACCAGGAGCTTACAGAGCTGGAGCTGAACTTTTCTCTTCTTGTTTTTGGCTTGAGATTGAATTCCAGAGCCTTGTGCATGTTCCCATCACATACACACTCTCTTTGGAAAGGCTCAGGCAGTTCCCCATGATTAAGCTGAAGCAATTTAACAGCTTGCCTGGCTGGGCATGAGGGCAGCTGCCCTTTCAGCTGGAAGTTTCCTCTTTACACCTGATGGGTGGTAACCATGTGCAAATCCAGGTTTTGATGAAAAAATTCAAACAGTTTGGCTCAAGTGGGCTTCAGGGGCTCCTGCCTCTAGGAAAACACTTTCCTGGAGGTTCAAGCATTTCCTGGAGGTTCAAGCTAATACATTTGCCTTCTCAATTGAATAGTCCCAGCCGTGAAGGGAGACCTCCCAGCTGAAGGGACAGATGCTTCCTAGACCTGGTTCAGTCACTCGCAATCACAGGGCCATGCCCTGACCTCCATCAGGCAGTTACATCTCAGCCATCAGCTCCAGCATCTGTGCCATGATGGACTCAGTGACAGCAGCTCATGTTTTGGGCTTTGTTTGGCTGCTCTTCACCAAGGACCAACCCTCATCAGGGGCGAAATGTGGCTGTTGAGTGAAGGTGCCCAGGACCACAGCCCCAGCTGCCCTCTGTCACCCTGCCTCGATGGAGGGAGAGCAAGGGGGTGACTCACATCCGCCAGGATGGGGAAGGAGGGCAGAAAGAGTCAGCTTGAAATACATTGACATCCTTGCACAAACACAACACACATCTGGACCCAGAGCTGATGCACCCTCCGTGGTCATTGCACAAATGACAATACTGGGAAGTAGAAGCGTTAGAGGGGAAATTCATTGTTAAACCATGAAAAACCCAGTGGCACCCACTCACCCCTGTCAAGGCTTTGCTGGGTGCTGGAGACACTGGTAGTCCCTGTCCCCTCCCCACCAGAGCAGGACCAAGGGTTAATTTGTAAAGCTACTTCATTCTCCCTCTGTATCTTTTTTTAGTGCGTGTCACATCTGTTTGTTTTCTCCGAGAGTCAGATGATGACATGAACCACTAAAAACTATCTTCTAAATGTGCACGTCTCATTTAAACTACCTGGAGGTGTTTAATTATGGCTTAGCTCTGCCACACACTGCTGCTGTTGCTGCATCTTATTTCATATAAGTGCCTGGGCGAACCCCAAGGCTCCGTGTCCTCTCCCGCTTTACATCACTGGGATTACATGGGGATGTACATAAAGGATATTTACAGTGCTGCCTGCCTCCCCCTGCTCTCTCTAGCAAAATGCATTGCTTAGCATCATTTATTCTGTACATTTTTTACCATCACCTTACCAGCTTCTCTGGTGGTGGAGAAGTCTTGCATTTAGCAGCCTCCCTTGAAGAGAAAGCAAAAATTAACACTCAGGTGTAGATAGTACAAGAGGTAGAAGATAATATAACACTATTCACTCTCACACTGACCATGCATCATCCCTCCCCATGTTTTTGTCTGCAAAGCTTTGGCAGAGGTAGTGCGCAGATTTCCTCTGAAACAGCAGCTGGGGGCGAAACCACCGAGCCCAGTCGGTATATTCACAAACTAGATGAGCAAGCCTGGGGTGTCTGCATTAGCAGGTAATGTTTGATGCACGCTTCTTCCCCATCCATGCTCTTCAGCACTCCTGACACACAGAGCATTATTTGCTTTAGACTCTGATTTTTTGCAGGTCACAGACTCCACTGTTCTAATCTCTCCAGATCATGCTGGTTTGCCTCAATCTTGATGTGCTTGTTATCCCTCTAATTTTGGGATGAGATCAAGGATGAAATTACACCTGAGAGATACCCACCATGAAGTATAAGCACTGAATACAGGGGTGGGGGGGGGTTTCTGGTTTAGTTGCCCTAAGCCCTGTTGGGAATATTTTTTAAAAAGTTTTACCCTGAGGATTGCTATTAGCAGATGTTTCCCTACTCTGCACCAGAATTTGAGAATTACAGGCTAGAAGAGCATCAAATCCTTGTCTTTTCTCTCCCTCCCTGCTCCATGCAATGAGGAACAGGCCAACGTTGATTTGAATTAAAATCATTTTAATCAACAGACCATATGGATCCCTTTTGAAGTAGGTGGGAGTCCTGACAGCGTTTTGCCTGCTCTGCTTGAAGCACAGCCTCACCTCCTCACCCTCTGGCTACAGGGACTTCCACTTCCCGCACAGGCTAAAATAAAACTGTCCCATGGAAATCACACCCCGCGGCTGCTCCCGGACGGGTGAGACTGCACCAAAAAATGCAAATTCACAGTGTGGTTATTTGGGGCTGAAGATGCTTTCGCTTCTCTATTCCAGATACGCTCTTTTTATAGGTGCTGTAGTACTTGTAAAGGCAGGGCTCGGCACCAAAGCATGAGGGATCCCTGAACCCAAAGCAAAGTGACTTGGGGTCCATGCTCACAGACCCCTTTTTTCCATGTGAGTCAAAGGGGCAGAGCATGAGAAAGCTGGGAAAGCCTGGAGGTAGGCAGCTGTGTCCCACCACGCAGAAGGAGGGAGCAGCTAATGAAGCGATGGGAGAGCAGCTCGAATGGAGAGAAAGAGGAATTGCCATGCACAACAGATATCAAATCTGGGGAACTCATCACTGCAGGATGATGGTGTGGACACCAACACCGCACATGGTTTAGGAAGCAGATAAACTCATGGAGGAAACAATACAAAGTCACCACCTCAGGCTCAGAAACTCTGAGCTAGGTCCCAGCAGGCTGGGAGCAGGTTTGGGAAGGTGTCCCAAAGACATTCTCACTCTCCAAGGCTCCCAGAGGTGTAACTCACTGAGTTGTGAGAGTCAGAGACCCAGCTCTGCTGTTCAAGACAGTGCAACCCTGCCCAATTCCATAACTTGGACAATTTCTGTATGTCAACCCTGGACCATGGCCCCACCACATCATCCAAGCAACAAACACAAAATCATCCCTGCCTGGTGGGAGCAGAGGGCGAATGGCACGGAATGGAGACAGAGACCAAGGAGCATGGGAACGCAGCAGAAAGCCTGTGGCCAAGGCAAAGGCAGTGAGCTGGACACCCACTTCAGCCACATTTCATGGACACCAGAGCACAGAGGACACAGACAGTATAAGGTGGAGGAGGTGAGTTGAGTGACCTAGCGAAAGAAAAGGTGATTTTTCTTCCTAGAGACACATAGATCATGTTGTATTTCAGTTATAGAGGTGGAAAGTCCAAGTAGTTTGGTGAGTTATGAATAGCTCTACAGGAATGCATACTGTTATCACTGAAATAAATGCAGTCCCTGTGAGCCAGGAGCAGGGCAGGAGGCAACACCCCAGCGAGATGCTTCCAGGGGAGGCTGGAGGAGGAATCTTCCATTGGGCAGGAAAAGCAGGCACTGCCAGAGACTGCAGTCACACCGGTACTGTACTAGCACATTGCAAGTCAATCAGCCTTGAAATATTATCCAAGCTACACAGCGAATACCGAATTTTAATCAGTGTTACTATTAGGCCATACAACCTGGCTGCCAGCAGGTCAGTGCAGCCCACTGTTGGCCACTGCGAGTGACACCAGACCTGTGGTGTGCAGGCGAAGCAGGAAAACCTGATATGCTATTTCCCTGTGCCCAGCCTAACTCCATCTTCCTGTTGTTCACTTTACTGACACAACTAATAAGTTCACAAAAACAATCAAACACCAGGGAAGAGCCAAATAGTACAAAACCACCAGATGAGGGACCAAGAAGAGGAAAAATAAACTTTTTTTATTATTATTATTTAAGCCCAGAGTCAATCTGTGAGAGATATGTAATAAATATATGTATAGTGAGCCCAGCAATGGTCTGCTAGATCTGCAGTACCTCTGCCAGCTTGATCTGACATGAATTTCTAATGCAATTGAATCTGATTTCACTTCCCAACGATCTCATCTCAGCCACTGTCACACATCCCACCGCCGCCCCATCACCCGAAGCCGGTGACGCCGGCTCAGCCGAATGTCGAGCAGGGGTGGGTGATAGTACTGCATCCTCCCGTGATGGGCTCAGCCCTGCACGGCGCTGGACTCAGCCCGCTGCGGCTGCGAGGAGCGGGGGTCCTGGCTGTGGCTGGTGCATCGCAGGAGTCACTGTTTGTGACTCTTAATGAAGTGTGAGTCAGCATCGCCACTGTAAACTGTGTCCTGCGGAGGCTTAAATATAGAAACTCCAGTCCGGGATAAGGATAGTCAGACTGTTGTGAATGAAGTAAAAGCAAATTCAAGCTGAGAGTTGAAAAGTGTGAACATTTTTACGGTGGGATTTTTTTATTTTGAATAAAGTCAACATTTTTCCCTTTTGTGATCTCAGCTGATAGGAGGGAAAAATAAAACTATCCACAAATAGGGTACCCTAACTATGCCATGTTCTTCCCTTTCTTTTTATATTTCAAAGCTTTTATTTCAATGAACACTTTTTTCCACACATAGAATTGGCATAACTGGAAGAACACTAAGACTTGAAGAGGAGACCTCAGTCACTGCCAAAGATGTTAAAGAGTGCCAGTCCCAATACCGACCCCTGAGGGCCACCACTCATCACTGGTCTCCACTTGGACATCGAGCCATTGACTGCAATTCTTTGATTGTGACCATCCAGCCAATTCCTTATCCACCGAGTCGTCCATCTGTCTAGTCCATGCCTGTCCAACTTACAGACAAAGATGTCGTGCAGGAGAGCATCAAACACCTTGCCCAAGTCCAGGTAGATGACATCAAGATGCTGTTTGCTACTTGTCCCTGCTGTGACACCGAAGCAGGCGGCCTAGCAGAGCAGAGCACCAGCGGGGTGGCTCCGTGCCCTCCACCCCTCCACCACCAGCTAGACCCCCAGCCCCGGCCCCGGCCCCGGCCCCGGTCCCAGCCCCGGGCAGGCACCGCTGCGCTTCCCGGCCGTCCCACGCCCTCTCTTGGGGAGCGACTGTTAAGACCAGCTCCACCCTCGACGCATTGCAGGCAAAAACACCCTGTCCGGGGCGGGAGGCAAGCTGGGAAGACCGTCACAGGAAAATCTGTCCCTTCTAAAATGGACCTAACAGAGCTGTAGTCACTCCGGTGCGCAGTGACAGCATCACCTGGGCCACAGAAAGGCACCTGGCTTCGTTCTGAGAGGGCTGTGTTACCAGCAGGCAGATGGGTACGTACAGAACTCTGCAGACACACAGAGAAAGAAAGGGTGATGGAAAATCAATAGTGCATATGATCTTGAGGAGTCATCTGGCTTGGCTTCTCACCCCAACGCAGCCATGCTATAGCCAAATCCGATGGATGCCTAATGCAATTCCAGAGACTTTCTGTGCTGGAGACCCACAACCTTCCCAGGCAACCTGCTCCCACACCTCACTGTCTGAAAGCTTCTCCTTCTGTCTGACCTTGCTAGTGCATTGCAAAGCCCTAACTCTTTCCTACCCAAAATAAGCACAAAGAACACATTTCCCTTCCTCTCTTGCCCTTAAGGACCACCTCTGCCCCCTACAGCCCCTTCTTCAGACTGAGCAGCACAATCCATCCCTCTTTCTTCTCAGGTTGCATTTTCCAGGTTGCCAGACTGGAAATACGGTTGTCTCCTGGACCACCCCCAGCCATCTCACAGCTTTCTGGTTGCCCACATGGTGCCCACGAGTGGTGACTGCTCCAGGTATGATCTTCCCAGAGCCCAGGAGAATGGGATTACCTCACACCCTTTGGAGGCGCTGCTCCAGCTTGTGCATCTCCATATGTGCACGTCTCAATATGAACGCTGGTCTTTTCCACAGCATACACAGCCACCTCACATTTAGTCATGTCTTTCAGCTTAGTGGTCCTCCATATCCTCTCTGAGAAGCAGCTCCCCAGCTATGGTTCCCCACCATCCCCTCTGTTCCTCTGTCTTCCCAGCACACATTCATGCCATGGAGTGCCTCCAGGTAGAGGTAACATGCACCTCTTGAATTCTCTCCTGATTATTTTACATCTCTTTCCTCTGTTTCGTCAAGGTCATTTTGAATTTAATCCTCTTCTTTGCCTTCATGTCATCTGCAGATTTAACAGACAGGTCTTCTATTTAATCAGTCCCAGCACTAACGATGGCACTGAATAGAGCAAAGCACAGGACACAGCCTGGCACTGTCCCACACAACACTGGTTCTCCTGGCAATGCATCATCCATAACTGCTCTCATTGTACATCACCCAAGGGGCTTTGAAATCACTGTATAGGAGATTGATCTAAGTCATTTGACCAATATTTGTAATATTCCCGCAGCTGTTTTGACTGTAATTTGCTACAGTTGCAAATCATTTTATTATTTATCAACAAGAAAAGAGAGAAAGGAAGAAGACAGCTTCACATCTGTTAAATCCACAGTTTTGTTTTATTTTATTTTATTTTATTTTATTTTATTTTATTTTATTTTATTTTATTTTATTCTCTGCATTACCTGATGCTGAATCTGATGCCTGCCCAAGGAATTGCCACCAACGAAGAAGCCCACGGGAAAACACATGGGAAATCACCAGGCCACTCTGCCCCTAAAAGACTTGTATTCCTGCCCTGTAGATATGGCAAGTTTAAAACGTCCAAGGGCAGTGACTGACCTCAGTTTGCAGACAGGGATGATTGCTCAGTCTTACCCCAAAACCCTCCATGAACCATGAGCCTTATTCCTCCCACTCCATTCCCTCCCACCACCACTCTGCTAACTGTGCTAAGACACATTTTAAAAAGTCAGCTTTGCCATTGTCCATACTTCCATTTGATAGCCGAGTGCATGGATATTTCAGGCCACAGGGGACTGTTATATTCACCTCATTTGACCTCCTTATGCATTCCAGGCTCTTGTATTTCACTTGGAGATTTCCAGGAGCAAATCAAGTGATTCACTTAGAGATACCTCAAAATTTTTCTATTGCTTGTAGAAAGTGGTTTAAGAAATCTAGTATGAGAAGCAAGCTCCATTTTTCAATTTAAAGTCTGCTGGACTACAGAGGTTTCCAGCAGCTACAAGCTGGCATAAATTCATTCTCCATGCATCTTGCTTCCATGAAACAAACTGCATTCTCTAGGCATCTTGCTTCCATAAAATAAACTGCTTCCCATTTAAGACCCATCTAAGAAAGTAAACCAGGACAGTAAAACTTGGCAGTCCTATTAGTCCACTAATAGAAAAGAAAAAGTAAAAGGACAGCTTGTGGTTAGTTGTAGGTGGTTAGTTAGTGCACTAACTCAAAAGAAAATTAGCTTGGAACAATGCTGCTTCATCATTGTACCTGAAATGAAAGATGTTATCTCTGATTTCAGATAGCATCTTGTATATTGTTCATCTTCCACTCTCTAAAACCATCACACAGCCTCTGCATACACAGGGAATCACACTAGTCTACAATTGCTTGAGTTTTACCTCCCTGGCTTTTTTTTTTCTTTTTTTTGTCTTTGAAAGGATGTCATGGGAAATGGAAGAGGAAATCTGAATTGTAGTTCTCAGAAAACACCAACCACAAATTAATTCAACAGCTATGTATTTGATTTGTGCTGTTCTGAAGTAAAAGCACATCCATCCCATGCTCTGCTCCACAGGCTTCAAAGACTGTACATATCAATACAGAGGCTTGTTGATTATGCCAAGAGCAAATCAACGAAATTAATGAGAATTGAGAACAGTAACAAAAGAGATCACCAGCACAAAATCCCAACCAAGATTCAACCTAACCTTGATCCTGCCCCACTAAAGCCACTGAGCACCTGCCCCACTAAAGCCACTGAGCACCTGCCCACCAGCTTTGATGGGGTTCAGACCAATCCCATAGAGAACATCTAGTCCACCAGCCACATGCCTTTTCTGGAGCCCTTCCACCTAGAGACCAGAGCTGTTACAGACCTGGGGAGGCTAACGAGTCCAAATCTAAGGAAAAACAGGCAATAAGATCTCATGTAGGTGACCTTCTCAATTAAGTATTTTGAAACTAAGAGCCATTTATTCCTTAAAATGTCCCCCTGATTTTACTGCCTTAGGTAAAGATGCTGGAAAAGATGTTACAAAAGGTAATTTTAGACAGAGAGTCACTGCAGGGTTCAGTGGTCATGGACTCTTGTCCTGTCTTAGGTTGCCAAAACAATGTTCCCCTGGAAGAGAGAAAACATTACATCTCTGAGCAGCCTTCCAGTCCCATCTCCCTTCTCATAGCTTTGAACAAACTTCATTTGAGGAAAGTTTAGATCACCAAATCAAAAGTGAATTAAAGCTCAGACTGTTTTAAAGATCTGCCTTGCTTTGATCCAAATATGTATTTCCTTCACAATCACTTTCTCTTTGCATCAGTTGGAGCCTTTTTTTTAGGAGCAGCTGGAACACCTTTCTTCTCTTCCACCGTAATTCTGAATATAAAGTGCAAACAGCCATTGAGACACAGTGTATGCTCAACAGAGATATTTCTGTGTGGTCTTCCTACCCTCCACTGACAGCCAAGGCTTTGGTAGAACCTGATGCAACACCATGACTCACCCAGCCTGTAAGGGTTTCACTGGGATCACAGCACTATTCTTACTATGCACAGCAGTGTCTTTTGGAGACTTCACAGCGAACACCGTCAATATGTAATAACATTATGCATCATGAATTATGAAGTTGCTGGAATCAATGGGATTTTACACATTAATTGCAAACACACCCAAAAAAGACAAAGGAATTTATTGGCTTAATTAGTATTTCAGCTCTAATAGCGTCCAAGCTTCACTCTCACACAAACTGACAAATAGCAGCATAGCATTACTCCTCGAGGATGCTTTGCCTTTTGAGAGGGGATGCTGAAGTTTACGATCCAAGCTCTCTCAGCTGCAGTGATGCACTCAGCAAGGTCTTGGAGGAGCTGAGCTTCAGAGGTATTTGACACCCCCTTTCCCTAAGCAGACTGCTAGACGCTGGCAAAAGGAGCTACTCCACCCTCACTGCAGATGCTAATGGTGTTTTCCCTGAAAGGCATTTATATAGTGACACTTACTGAGCAGGACACAAAATGGAGCTGGATCATGTCCATTTCTAAAGTATAAAGACTGAGATTCATTATAATACATCCCCAAACACTACACAACAGGAACCAGTTGCTGCACTGGCAATCTGAACGTAGATACATGTAATCTACTTAAGGATTGATTCTGACTCCTTGGATGCTGAGGAAAACTAAGTCTGAGAGAATTAGATGAGTGCACCTGGAAGCAGACTTTGGCCCTTGGGCTCCCAGCTCCCAGGAAGAACAACTCCATGAAAAAAATGAGGTGCCAGGAGAAGTGAACATCAAGAATTCAACTGTATATCAAAACAAAACAGAGAGAAACCCACCTGGATCTGATCTCCATCACCTCATGCATTCACATGCTGCAGCACAGCACGGCTGACATGACGTTTCAGGAACAGCATTATAATAATGAGGGGAGAGCAAGACACTACCTGAAAAGCAGCTTCCTCCCCAAGGAGTTAAAACATTTTCTGCATTATCATACCATCAAAATTGCATCTTAAAACTAAGATCGGACAAAGAATCATTGTTCGTAAAGCCTGTGCGGAGGACAGCTCACAACTTCAAACAAGTTATTCTCCTGGGCAGGTTTCCCCCCCCCATTCTCAGCAGCAGATCTCTCCTCTTTGGGATGGGGATCACATCACAACACTTAAGCAACAAACAATCTGTTGACAAAGAGAAATGGCACCAAGAAAACATTTCAGATGCATGCAAGATGGGTTGGATATTTTTTGTTTGTTTGTTTTTCTAGATACGATCTGGCAGCTGCAAGCAAAAAGAAAAGCCAGGATCATGTGAATGTCCCCTCTCTGGGAGAAGCACAGCCAAAGGCTGCAGGCAAGCCATGCTCTCCATGTCACCGCGCTCACAGCGCACTGGAGGAAATAATCCTGCATTAATAGGGCAGCAGAACACAGGGCTCAAACAGGCCTTTTCTGTTTCTACCCGAGCTCATGCCAAAAAAACCCAAAATGGGAACAAATGTAACAGAGAGAGATATGTCATCAGCCCGCTGTGAAGAAAAGCTACACCCATTTATTAGAATATACAGCTGTGCCACACAGGGCAATGGTTAATTCAATATATATTGATAATTGGAATATAATTGGAGGAACCCAAAGAAGATGGGCATTTATGGCTTTCTGTATGAGGCAACAAGGCCAGAACTCACAGCTCCTTCAGAATTCTACTCTGTAAAACCTCAAAAGCAAGATCCTGCAGAGCATTCTGTGGTAGGGCCAGGACACAGTGGTGGCTTGGCACATGAAATCACCAGCTCTCAGGTCTTCAGTCTGAAACACAGAGGGAAAGGAGGGGAATTCTGATGTATGTTCAAGCGTAGGACATTGAATCACACTGCAGGCTCAGCTTCTCACCTACCTAGGAAGTAATGCCTCTGTCCCCCAGGCTGTTCCAGGGAACCAGCATTGCGCTCTACTGGCCTCTTCGTAACAAACTAAATCAAGTCCTAAATCAAAAGGAATCAGAAGGAGTTTGGCCCCCTGCTTTAATCCCCCACGCAGTCTTCAAAAATGAAGCTCACTTGAGGGCAAGTGGGCTCAAGAAATAGTGAAACATCTCCCCCGCTCCTGCTATGGCACCTGCTATGTGACTGAGGGATTAACTTCTGAACTGGCACAGGCTTGGTCTAGATAAATGAGCCCAAATTTGCCTGTTAGCCACAGCTTATAATCAACCTAAACCTCTTTTTGCCATTAGACATCAAACCAGCTGAGAGTAGGCTCTTACCCACTAGTGCCAGGGTGTCCACATGGTAACAGTTTACCTCTCTCATCTCTAATTAATCTTCCAAGTCTCTGCATGATGTAGACATTCACCGTAAAAAGGACCAAACTCCTTGCAGTCTCAAAGTCAGTGCAGATTCAGTTAGTCTTTATTTTATTCTGACAGGCTCCTTTATCCTAGAGACAATGCTAAAACACAAGATCTTAGCAGGAATTTTTCCCAGAGTTCAGTTCAATCACAATAAGGAAAAAAATGGCATGTAACCAAAAAAAAGGTATTTAACACAAACACTTTAGATTTAAAATAGATTTATAAGCCATTTTGCCTCTATCTGCCACAGACCCCTTTAATATAACTAGTCTGTGGCATAAACAGAAAAACATCACATGAGTGTCTACCAAACCCATCCTCTCTAGCTTCTGAGTTCACAGATTAAACCTGTCCAGGCACCGTAAGGCACTGAAGGAGTTAAGCAAGGAGATAAGCATTAAATCACCCAGAAAAATGCCCAGAGTGAGTTTCAAAAGCAGTAAGCCCAAGACCAAAGGGTGGTTCAATGCAGGTGTGTAAAGCCAAGAGGCACAAGAAGCAGCACTTTGCTTTTCTAACAGGAAAAGGGGAAGAGGAGAAGCCAAATGTGTGGGCCAGCGTGGCCCCACCAACCCCAGGCCCTACTCTGCAAGAGGATGAACATCAAGGAGAAAATCTGCAAGCCCAGATCCTGGAAAATACCGAGGCACCAGCCTGTGCACAGGGCACCAGACACTCAGCTGCTCTTGCAGCACAGGTTCCTCAGAAAACTCTTCTGTACACTGGCTGGCAAAAATTTCACCCCAGCAGCTAACCTGCTTCACTCAAGCCTAAGCAGGATTTCCTCACCCATCTCCCAAGAGACTTGCCAGGAGCTCCCCAAGCCAATGAAAGTCAAAACAGAAGAACACAAGTGCCCAGCCATGAGCCCACTGGGAGAGCAAAGTAACCTGAAAGCCTTCCTCCAGGGAACAGCCACAGACAAGGGGTGGCTGGCACCCCTCTCGGGGCTCCCAACAGCATCCCCTTTGCCCCTTCCACGGTGTTTTGTGTGCTTGGATGTCTCCCTGCTCCTCTCTTTTCCAGGGATCTCTCCCATACCCAGTGCTGCCCGTGCACGGTACAAAGGTTAAGGATTCACATCAGTAGCACAAAGATCAGGGATTTGTTGCTGCAATATCTAAGTTGCTTTGAGAGCATGAACACCTGTCCATTTTTTTTTAATCTTAACTTTTTTATTATAATTTTAACTCAAGCACACAGCTGGGCACAAAACAGATGTACCCTTTGTCTAAACCTCTGACCTTCCACTCCTTTCAGGGAGGTTTCCCTATTTGTATCACATCTGATCTCACAATTTTTAAAAGCACTTGCTTTACTCATCTAGTAAAATCACACCTCTGAGGGGTCAGACCTCCAGAGCAGACACTGGCTAAGGTTTGTTTGAGATGCCAGTATCAGCTGAGAAAGTTGGTCCCAGAGAAAGCTGAAGCCAGCCTCTGAGTACCCATGAATTCTCCTCCTCCTCTGATCCAAACCAAGGGAACCAAGGTATCCCCGCTACAAACAGCCCCTTCTCTTTGTGCCATGAAACATACAGAACCCATGGACCACATCTAAGGGGAGGAGGACCCATTTGGAACCCAAAGGGCTGGAAGCCCATCACAGGCTGCTTGCTGGGCTGTGCATGACCCTCACCCACAGCCACCCACAGCACAGGGACTGCCACCCCCACCCACAACACTGCCTCTGCTTGTCAGGACAGCTGCACCACCAAGCACTCAAGTTTTTCATCTCCCAATTGCTTTTCTCTGTGTTTCTTCAGAAAAAAACCAACCCACACACTGAGCAACTACCACGATGACTGGGATGGAGGAGCCCGTCCAAGCACCACCGCCGCAGACGCTGGGTGGGAGCCATCAACCCCCACAGAGGCAATCTCGGAGGTCCCTGCGACAAGGAGAGGAGACAAAAAAGCCTGCGAGTAGCCGAGGGAGATGTTCGTTCTATCGATTGTGTAAACTGTCAGTGGAGTGGCAACGAGCATTTTTTTTTTATTTCTATCCCAGGGAATAATCCAGCCTGATAATTAGTACATAAGAGATAAGTGGAAAATGAGACATCTAGCGAGGGTGGTTCAAGCCTCTTCATGACATTGATAATGTGCAGATACATAGATCACTGTCGGGGCAAACCGCCACTGTGAGCCTGTGTCTTCCCACTGCCTCATCAATCCATCATCCGCTTAGCTACTGACACCTTGGCAGGCACATACCACCAGCCCTGCATCTGAATTGCGAGGAGCAGGCTCCACCAGGGAATACAGATTTAAAAATCTAAGATTCAAATTTGTTTAAGTATTGTGAACAGCAATTCCCTTGCAAGGCATCTTCATTGCCCTTTTGCCAAGGGGGAACAGTTGGGTCTTTGTTAGAAGTACAAATTGCTTCTTAATGCAAAGGATAAAGCAGAGCCCAGGCACCTCCTTAGAATTCCTCCTGGCTCCTGCTAATGCTGCTGCATGTCAATTTTAATTTTTTGAAATTTAAACCGAGGGCTTTGTGTCTAAGCTCCATTTCATCGGAGAGGAGGGGAGGAATAGTCAAAAAGGATTACAGATCCGGGGGGAATTGAGGATCCATAGCAATTATACTTCATTTGGGTCTCAGACACTGGTTTTAATCATATTCTAAATAGTACAAATCAACAAGACATTAGAGATTGATAAGTGTCTAACACGTGTACCTGGTTATGAACTCTGCTTCCCTCAGCTGGGGGATGTTTGAGGACAGGATGAAGGGAGGAATTTCTTTCTCTCTCTGACTCTCTTCTTCCAGTCAACAAGAAGACAATACCCACCGAGGACCAGGCAGGAGACAGAAGAGACTGTAAGAACTCGGTCATCCCTGGGATACCCCAAAGTGGGGCTGGAACAAGTTCATCCCACCTGTGGTTCCCTTTCCTCCTGCAAACTCAGGGCAGAGACAAAGCTCCAGCCTTGGCAGAGCTGTTGCAGCCCGGCTCCTGTCTCTCTTACCTGTAAAGCTGCACTAAGGCAGCAAAGGGCAGTGAGCTGACAGGGAGGTAAGACCTTCAGGAGGGAAAGATGAAATAACAAGACAATAAAATGAAAGTAAGGAAAGTAAGAGCTTTTATAGAAATCAATTCAATTCTTTTAGTTTCAGTAGAGTAACCCAAATTTACCCAAACAGAGGAGGTTCCCTACTGGGGTGATGATGAAAGATGCACCTCCTCCATGCAATGCTCAGAACTGCACGCGCTAGTTAGTTACATACCTGGGTACTTTTGAAAGGACACAGAGTGGCTGAGATTTACCCAGGACCAGCAGGAGAAAACCTTTCCAAATGGTCTGAATCTGACTTCTCCCCCAACCCATCTCAGGGACTGTGCAGACCCACCTACAGTCAGGTGTGGTTTCCAACCCCTATACACACTGCGGGGGTTCGGACAGACTCTCTCCCCTGCTGCCTTCTTACATTTGTCATGCGTGTTACAGAAACATGGCTTTCCATAATCGCTGATTGAACAGCTTTTCTTGTACTTCATTAACCTCTGGAAATCAGTAAATCTGTTTAGGAGATCTGGTCCACAGCCCCACTTTCACCTCTCGATGCCCATGTGGTGCTTTTGTACAAAACTTTTTTTTCCTCTCCCTCTGCTTCTTCCCAGCCCCCTTGAACCATAATCAAGACCCAGTCAAGGTGCCCCAATCTAACTTGAAATTTTGCTGCAAACCTAAAGGACTGAAGTGACCCCCCTTTGCCTCCCAGCCTCCCGTAGCACCACCACAGTGTTCCTTTGCAGTACTGGAACAGACAGACAGCAAGAAGACATTGTCTAAAAACATAATTTAATGTGATATTTTTGTGATCGTGGGCAACGACTGAATTCTTTTGCAGACAGAAACAGGTTTGACATTAATGACACCATCATTCACACAAGCATTGCATTGCACAGAAAAGAAAAGTTTACACTTGACCCCATACAAACAAAGCAGCAGAGGAAAACCAGTTATGGCCCAGTCTCACTTTGTGAATAGCTGATCTGAAAATTCATCATCATCATTAATACTCATTGACAAAAAAATGTGACCAGTTCAAATTCCATGTGCGGCACAGTCCAAAGTCAGGGCTCTCTTACAACCCCCTGGAACCACCCAAGAGTTTCAAGCTGCCGAGTTCCCCATGTGACACATACAACACGGAGGCTGACAAAGGGAGGGGGGTTCAGAGCAAATGGGGGACAGTAAGGAAGGGGATCGCTTTGTTTCACTTCTATTTCGTTTCCACAGGGGTAAAAGAAAAAAAACAAAACAAAACAAAACAAAACATACAAACCAAACAAAATGAAGCTAAAATGACCTGCAGGGACAGCAGACACCAGCAGGAACAGCGGCACAATGGGGTACAGAAATGCCAACCAGCCCCACGCGCGCCGGTGGCAGGGCCACTGGTGTCACGTCGCTTGTTCTGTGTTAATCGGGGTATAAAAGAAAGCCAGAGAAAGTGCTGTACTTATTGTTGTTGCCTCCGTGCGCTTTGCCTCCATCCAGCTTGACGTACACCTCGTCGCCAGAGTCCAGGTGCAGCACCACACTGTTGCTGGCGTAGTCGTAATTCTGGTCTGCGTCCTGGGCGATGGCACTGGCCCGCA
>NW_010331134.1:0-6866 GCF_000700745.2 Antrostomus carolinensis | reverse complement strand
AAAGCCATAAACCAAAATATTTTCAATAAGGACATAAAATGATTGATGATTTTGTGTGTCCCAAGGAAAGCTTTTGGGTCAGCACATTATCACATAAAAAAGCAAACCTCTCTTTGCAAAATCAGGAGAGGAAATTGTATCTCCAGTGAAAAGTCATACAATTCTCAGCAAGATAAACTTGCTCATACCCATACAGTCTGCAGGAGCAGTCCCACCTGAGGGAAAGTTCACAGGATTCTGGAGAATGCTGAAACCATGTTTGGGCAAGCCCACAGTTCTAATTGCTCTGGCTCTGGCTTGGTTGAAACTGGGTCACAGTTTTGCTGCACTAACCAGCATCAGGCCTTGGAGATGGTTCTGCGCAGTTTTCACAAATGAAGAGCATTTGCTTGTGGTTTTGTTTTTTTCCTGCCACAAAAGCACAACATTCTGGGGAATTTTCCAGGTCTTTCTGTCACACTGAGGAGGCAGATGGTCAGCGTTGGCACAGTGGCCAGTCAGTACCTTGCAGAACTGGGCCCCCCCAGCACTAATTTTAATGGAGACACCACCTGTGGTCACACCTATAGAGACCCATTTTTATTTACCAAATGCTGAATGATTGGGACATTGTCCTGAAAAATGATTACATTTCTGTAATACTTCCATTAAAGAAAAAGCAAATGAACTCTTCAGAGTCAGAGCTTTAATGACAGTCATGCAATTCATACATTTTAAATAAAGTCCCTAATTGGCTGTCTGTGAAGTAGAAAGAGAACTGGTGCAGTGAATGGCTTAAATGCAGCAATTACAGTATTTCTTATTCTTTGCCAATCTAAAATTAATGAAAAACCTTTCTTGCTGTGACCTTGACAAATGGTGGTGTAACCTTTTTAAATTCTCAGAGGGTGCTGAATTCTACCCTGTGAGAAAGTGATGCAAAGGAATTGCAGCTGAACATTTCTAATTAGTAAACTGAAACTCTGTGACAGGGAAGAAAGCTAAAAGGGACTGATTTGATTTAACATATATTAGACACCATCCCCAGGGAACAGAATTTGAAGATAGCTGTGAGTATTTTAATCTTCCCATACCTGATTATGTCTGGGCATTACTGAATCTTCTGCAGAATTTGTGTAAACCTACTAGTTTTCACCCAATGTAAAATCTGATCCTGTAAATTGTTGGGTATGTTCAGTTCCTACCGCTTTCAAGAGGTGCTCAGCTCATCAGAGAACTGGATGCAGAGTGCAGCTTCCCACTCATTAGACTCATGAGTTAGACTCATGAGTCTAGCTAGATTACTAAAATTGATTTGTTGATTTGACATCACGAAAACTCCTGTGAGATTTAAATTCAAGAACATCCTTTTCTTCTCTTGCTAGATCACAATTCTGATGCATAATTGTTCAAGTTATGTTGTGTTTCATCAGTTTTATTTTTATTCCTTCTAAGAAGCAAAGGATCTTTGTGTGATAAAGGAGTATGATTTTTTGCTCTGTCATACTTATTTGAACAAAAGGAGATTTCTGACCTTCACCATGCTAGAGTGATCTGTATCCAAAGTTAAAATTATCTATATACATTTTACGTATAGCATTAGGTTTCAGAAATTCTAGGATTTTCCATGGGCCAGATCATGTGTAATGGCTTTTCTGGTAATGGTAAACCATTTCTGTGGTTGGAGTTATGCAAAGCTAACACGACTCAGACTGCCCAAGCCATAAACCATTGCTAGTGTGAAGAAAAAATTCACAACATGAGTGATCTTAAAGATCATGGATCAAAAAAAATAATGTCTAAAAAAATTGCTTTTTAGATTCTGCTTTCCTTGACTTTTGTAACAGGCACAGAAGGGAAAAACATCTCAAAATAATGCTGGTGAAGACATTGGGTCAGAACAAGAGAAGCCAGTATAAAGAAGAACTTGACCCTTCATGTTTTTTGTGTTGCTAAATCCTATTTTCAACCACCAGACTCTAAATCTCTAGAGTGTGTTACAAGTGCTCATATGATTACTCTGATTACTTCCTAATTTCTTGGATAATTCAGAAAAGTTCTCAATCACTTTTGGGAAGCTGAACATCTTGTGTTTTATTCAGTCATTCATATCCTCATAACCCTTCCTTATTCTGAGTCCCACCTCCTGACTCCTTTCTGTTAAGCAAACCGAGTGCAAATGTAGGTCAGGAGAACTAATACCCAAATTCTCTTCCTCTCTTGTGAATGGAGCATATTAAAGTTTCCCAGTGTAATTAAAGAGACTCTGCAAGGTTAGTGGAGCAGGTCTGTCTGACATTATTTTTTGTTATATGCTAACTATTCTGCAAGTTAATCTCATTTTAAAATTTTTAAATTCAAAATAGGCATTTTTTCTTCCCAACAACAACTGGCCATGTTGGCCCTTAGTTCTGCCACTAGAAATCAGACCTGTAACAGCAAATTATTATGTTTTTGTTACAAAATAGAATAGAGATTGACAGTAAATAAGAAAATTTAAGTGCTTTTTGAGAAGTTATCAGTGAAGAGATGTATTGTATAGAATTATAGAATTGCCTGGTTGGAAAAGACCTCTGAGATAATTGACTCCAACCGTACCTGTCCACTACTAAACCCTATCTTTGAGCACCCTATCTAGCCAACTTTTAAACACCTCTTAGCCCGTTCCATTGCTTGATAACCCTTTCAGTGAAGGAATATTTCCTAACATTGAATCTGTACTTCCCTTGGCACAACTTAAGGCCATTGCCTCTTGTTCTGTCACTAGTTACATGGCAGAAAAGACACATACCTGCCTCACTACTACCTCCTTTCAGGTAGTTGTAGACAGCAATTAGGTCTCCCCTCAGCCCTGCTTTTCTCTAGACGAAACAATAACAGTTCCTTCAGCCACTCCTCATAAGACTTGTTCTCCAGGTCCTTCACCAGCTTCATTGCCCTTCTTTGCACATGCTTCAGTGCCTCAATGTCCTTCTTGTAACGAGGGGCCCAAAACTGAACACAGTATTCAGGGTTCAGCCTCAACAGTGCTGAGTACAGGGGAAGGACAACTTCGCCGATCCTGCTGGCCACACTGTTACAAGCCAGGATGCCATTGGCTTTCTTGGCCACCTGGGCACACTGCTGGCTCATATTCAGCCGGCTGTCAACCAACACCCCCAGGTCCTTTTCCGCCAGGCAGCTTTCCAGCCACTATTCCCCAGGACTGTAGTGTTGCATGGGGTTGTTGTGACCCAAGTGCAGGACACAACACAGCCTTGTTGAACTTCGTACAGTTGATTGAAGCCCATTGATCCAACAATATGGAATGCTCTGTACTATAACATATTCTTCAAGACCTCTTCAACTGACTTTTCCTATTTTATTCTTTATTTTCCTTAATTCTTAATTCAAGGATTGATTTTGTTTGTGCAAGTCAAGATAGCAGTGATTTCAGACAGGGCTTTTAATGATATTAGCAATCCTTCATTGCAAGTGAGGATAGCAGATATGGCTTCTGCTTCAACTTTATTTTCTTCCTTCCATCTTTTTTGCCCTCTCTTCTCCCTTCTCCCCTTCAATTTTCCTTAGCTTTGCTAATGTCTGATTTTTGAGCAAGGTAACTGTAGCATTGGTTTATGGAATAATAATAAGTACTTGTTTTTAAACTTCTTTGGACATGCACAATAATATGTAACTTAATTGCACCTTGAAAGTAGAAACATAATAAAAATAATCACTCTGCTGTATGATAATATTTTTACCTCTGTGGAATGAATTTTCGTACTGAGTGTCTTTAATACTAATTGAAAAAGGTTAAGAAAATCCCAGTACAATGAGTAAAATGAATAGAGACTACATTATTGAATCATAGTAACTGCAATCCTAGATTATGTTAAAACTGATGGAACTGTCTTCTGCATGAAGCAGTCTTTCAGATTACATTTTTAATATACATATTTCAGCTCTAATATTGTATAAAAATCCTATTAAGTGTCAGTGTTATTACAATAAAGTTGTATGAAAGGGACAACTGCCCATATTAGTATTCTTGTGTTTGTTATCACTAGCTTCATTCCATAGGGTACTAAGTAACCGCAATATATTTGGAGTCTTTCTACAGTTTTTGTAATAGTATTTCATAATACTTATTAAAATGGCTAGGGTAATGAAACTGAGACAGTCTCTGAAGATGAAACTGTTCTTCAGTCTCTGTTGTGCTGCCTTCACTATTCTTTTTGTAAGGATCTTCTCTTGTTTCTGATAATTCACCTTTTTTTAAAAAAAAAACCCCACAAGAATTCCTATGCATAAATACACTACATTGCACCTTGGAGTGCTCTCAGATAACTTCCCATGAGATTATGTTCACCTAAATGATGGCTTGGTACTGTTTTCCTTGTGGTTAAGCTTGGAGCTTGGGATCAGATATAACGAGTAAAAGGCCAGTTTACTATGGCTCCTTTTAAAAATAAAAAATAAGTCAAAGTTTTCTTTCATATCTCTTATATTGTCACTGAACTGAATGGTGGATTTCAAGGTTGCAGAATCACAGAATATAGATATAGCTGCTTCTGAGTGAAACCTATTCCAACTGAAGTCAGAAGTGGCCATAAGGCATTGACATCATGGCTGGGCTGGTGTCTCTGTCAGCTCCTTGAGCCAGCTTTGCACCCTAGCTAAGGTTCTTCAGCTTCCCTGTAGTTTTGATAGGAGTAGAGCAGATCTATTGTGTGGTACAAGCTGCTCATTCACACCTGTGTTTTTCAACAATTGCACTGTCAGTAATAAATTCCACCAGTATTTCCATTCAGACATAGTCCAAAGTCAATTATTGTCAATGGAAATCACTCTAGATGACTTACAAGGGCCCTCACAGATCTTGAGAAAATCTAAATGTTTGCAAATCCTTCGTAGTTTATTAATAATTCCTACAAACATTGTCATTCTGAAAGTAAAAAAGAGCTTTTAAATTCTTAAGCTGAAGAGAGTCCCTTTTAAAAATCAGTACAAATTTGTACAAGACCTTCATAAAGAACTCAGTAGTTAGCACACAAAAACTTAAAACAGTACTGGGTTCAGGGTTCTCTTCCCAGTTACAGCTTCCTAAGGTGGAGAAGTGGGAGGTGCTGATCTATTCTCCCTGATATCCAATGATAGGATATATAGGAATGATTCAAAGCTGTGCAAGGGGAAGTTCATACTTGATATTAGGAAGCATTTCTTCACCAAGAAGGTGGTCAAACACTGGAACACGCTTCCTAGAGAGGTGGTTGATGCCCCAAGCCTGTCAGTGTTTTAAGAGACATTTGGACAATGCCCTTAACAGCATGCTTCAACATTTGGTCAGACCTGAATTGGTCAGGCAGTTGGACTAGATGATCATTGTAGGTCCATTCCAACTGAAATTCAATTCAATTCAGTTAAATTAAATTAACATCAATTCAATGCAATTCATATGGTATGCTATGCAGTTCTATTCTATGCTATGCTATGCTATGCTATGCTATTCTAATTATACTGGAGTAAATCTAGAAAAGTTAAACCGAAGTGTATTGTTTTCTTTGGCTTTACATGTGTTACAAAGATCAGGAGTTGGATTCAACTTCTCCCCTCTGCTTTCCCTTTCTTTGAGGTGGGATGCTGTGTCCAGGACGGAACTGGCTAAAATTCATTGCTCTTTATCGTACCTAAAAGCTTAGGAAAACGATCAGACATCTCTAAAGCTCAGTGGCTTTCATCCCTATTGAATGGTAAGTAATATCACTTATTCTTTCTATTGCAAAATGGGTTTTTCCACTTCATTTCTCTGCTGAAACTATTTACATAATGTCTGTGATCTTTTATGACTTGTACAGAAAACAGTGCCTTGCTCCTAAATTCACATGGGCTTAGGGAGAAGGTTGAAATAGGGAAAAAAAAAGTAATAAATGCATATGCCAATCATTTATCTTATTTTTATCCATCACATACATTATAAACTTCATAGAAGTTTCAAAGTAATAATTTCTAACAACTGAAGGATGCCTGTCTCCTCATGAACTTTCAATATACTTCTATTTAACATTCACTGGCCCAATTTTCTTTCTATAGGTCAAGAGGAATTTTTCACATCTTGTTACGGGGAAAAGGGTACTTGAGTGGAAAAGGTGTGCTCTCTTTTATTACCGCAGAATTTCAAGTGTCTGAGCATATTCATTAGAAGCTGGAGGACTTCAGCACAGATATAAGATATTAGACCAAAACTTGCACAGTAGTATTAGAATAAGTATATATTATAGTTGAACTGATATAAAGGGCAAAGATCACAAGCCAAGTAGGTCTGAGTTTTAGTTGAGGTTTGCATATCATAGAATCATAGGATAGTTTGGTTGGAAAAGACCATTATCATCATCTAGTCCAACTGTAAACCTAGCATTGCCAAGTTCACCACGAAAGCATGTCCCCAAGTACCACGTCTACACATCCTTTAAATACCTCCAGGAATGGTGATATCCCCATTTCCCTGGGCAGCCTATTCCGATGCTTGACAACCCTTTCAGTGAAGAAATACTTCCTAAAATCCAATCTGTACCTCCTTTGGCACAACTTAAGTCCATTGCCTCTTGTTGTATCACTAGTTAGGTGGCAGAAAAGACACATACCTGCCTCACTACTACCTCCTTTCACCTAGCTGTAGAGAGCAATTAGGTCTCCCCTCAGCCTTCTCTTCTCCAGACGAAACAATTGCAGTTCCTTTAGCCACTCCTTATAAGACTCCCCAGGCTCTTCACCAGCTTCATTGTCCTTCTTTGCACACGCTCCAGCACCTCCATGTCCTTCTTGCAGTGAGGGGCCCAAAACTCAACACAGCACTCGAGATGTGGCCTCACCAGTATCAGGTACAGGGGCACAATCACTTCCCTACT
>NW_010331133.1:289-1614 GCF_000700745.2 Antrostomus carolinensis | reverse complement strand
GAAATTAAAACTGAAATTGTATTCAAGGAGAAATTAAAACAGCCTTTTCTGACACAGGGTAGACAATGGTGCTGTGGCACAAAGCGTGGAGTGGGGCATGAAGAGGCAGTAAAATCATCTCATCTCATCTCGTCTCGTCTCGTCTCGTCTCATCTCGTCTCATCTCATCTCATCTCGTCTCTGCTGAATGTCACTCTGGATTTCCAGCTGTGGGTGAAAAAATCCAGAGAACATTTTGAGGAGAAACTCCAGCTCCGTGGAACACATCAACATAACGATTCCTGCTTTAACTTTGGTCAAGATGTTCTTAAGCTGAAATAGAGTTGAAAAAATCAATCTTTGAGGAGAAACTCCAGCTCCGTGGAACACAACATCAACACAACGATTCCTGTTTTAACTTTGGTCAAGATGTTCTTAAGTTGAAATAGAGTTGAAAAAATCAATCAAGTTCTTATTGAAAATAGAATTTCACTGTTTTTCCAGTTTTTCCTTTCTTTAAAAAAAAAAAATGGTCTTTATTTTGGCAGGAAGCTTGTTTGTTTTCCATGATCAATTTTTTTCTCCGCTTTCTTTCAACCCCATGAAAAATCGTTGCCACTTGAGCACCTCTAGACCAACACCATGTTTCAAGGCATGAGCCGTTGGGTTCTTGGACCCAACTGGACTGAACCCCCAGAACTCCTGGGGCCTTTTTTGTGGTTTTCCCACTACTACAAGAGCCTCCTTTTGGGCACATCACTCAACATCACGGTATTCCAGGTATCCTTATCCCAAGATCCCATCTGACTAACATTAGGTAACAGCCAATATGAACATGACCCACAGGAGAACTAATTAGATAATGGCCACTGCATATGCAAAGAGCTGAGCTGACATTGCATCAAGAGAGATGCTAATTGCTGCTGATTAATCCAATAGCAAGTGCCAGAAAAAATAGACGTACAGAAGTGGCACTCACTGCTCAGCTATTAATTCCCATGGCATGCCTCATTTCCAAGAGAGCTCAGCCACATATAAAAGCTTTTGGTCCCAGCGTTGTCCCCAAGACTCAGACTCCCGGCTCCACCCGTCCGTCACTGGTTGCAGAGTGAGTTGGATCTTCTCAGTTGGCTTGAATTCTTCATTTATTTATTTTATTTTTTCATAGAAACAGCAAAACAAAGTCAAGGGTGAATTTTGTTTGTTTGTTTTTCCCCAGACTCCTTGAGGACTTCCTTGAGGGCTTGGCCATCTCTGCTACCAGATGTTTTATCATAAAGGCGACTGTGACCAGGACTTGTGCCACGACAGCTCAGTTTGTGGTGAGAAGGGTTGGAACTGGCACG
>NW_010331133.1:0-254 GCF_000700745.2 Antrostomus carolinensis | reverse complement strand
GTCCCCCCCTGCCACGCCCCCGGCAGCCTCAGCCGTGACATTGAGGGGTCCTGCCAGAGTGAACCACGAGGTTGCCAACCCATGGAACCGTGTCCACCTCAGAGCTGCTGCCCATCACAGCAAAGCTGCAATGTCAACAAACCCCGACGGCGGGTGGAGGTGAACCACGTGCAACCCATCTGCCCCCCACCCGTGAAGATCCATCGGCGGCCCCTGCAGCAATACCGCCCACCCCTGCACTGCCAGGAGCCCGA
>NW_010331132.1:8138-9581 GCF_000700745.2 Antrostomus carolinensis | reverse complement strand
GACCTCAGCCCCGCAGGGAGCTGAGGGGACAGCAGCACCACAGGGATGTTTGGCTCAGCTCAGCACCCCACCAGGGGAGGAGGGACATCCCTTGCCCCACTGTGGTGGCCCAGCTCTCCTGAGCAAGGCTCTGCCCAGCAGCACCCTGTGCAGGCCACTGCCACCCACAGACAGAATCTGCCCCAGGGATACACCGGATACGGACAAGCGCCTGCCAGTGGCCACATTCCCTGCAGAGCTGCAGGAGCTGGGGCACCCACAGGAGCAGCCAGTAGCTTGCTCCCCAGCTTGAGTGCTCTCACCTCTGCCAGGCGCAGGTTCTCTGGCTTCACACGCACGCTGTGGGCCACCGAGTCAAGTACCTCCATGGCACTGGAGTTCTCCTTGCTGATACTCACGAGAAACTGCCGTGAAGAAAGTGCCACATCAGTCACATCACCCCAGTGCAGGCAGGCCCTTGCTTAACACAAGGCTTAGCCCATTAGCACACAGCCAGCTGCCTGGGGCACCTCCAGGAACCCTCTCAGGCCATCTCCCCAGAGCAGATGGTGTCCTTTACCTTGATGGGTTTCTTGTGTGGCTCCTTTGCAAAGTAGTAGACAGTCAGCACCTTCTGCTTCTGTGGGAGGGGCACAGGGAGGTACAGGAAGGGGTCAAAGGTGATGGACACCTGCAGACGTGAGAGCACATTCAGTTGTGGGAAGTGCTTGTGACAGATCAGCAGGGCAGCAGCCCCTCCAGACCTGCCCTGTGCCCTCTGAGGGTCAGAAACCTGCTGCACAGCCAGGACAGGGACAGAGCCCCCAGGGCTGCCCTACCTTGGAACACACTGGGCACACCAGCTTGGATTTGTACTGGCCCTGGAATAGGTCCACAATAAAAGAGTCGTTCCTCATCTTGTGTCGCTGCCAGGCCTCCTCAGCTACTACCTGTGGGGAGACAGGGCTCAGCACTATGCTAAACCACCCAGGCCAGGGCTGCTCTCCTGGTGACCCTGGGGACGGACATCCTCACCTCATCAGGCCTCCCATCTGAGTCAACAGTTTCTGTGTAGGGCTTGTTCTGGATGCGGTTGAGGTCCTCGTGCAGGCCATCAAGCAGGAAGGCCATGAACTCCTGAGCATCGTGCTGGGCATAGCCAGTGAACTGGCTGGCCTTGCTGGCCACAATTGCCTGGGGGAAGCACAGTAGTCAGGGCTGGCCAGCAGCCCCCGGGCAGCACAAAACCTGTCTGCAGCCACCCACACCCACCTGGCCCTGTGGCCCTACCTTCAGTTTAGAGGGCTGGAAGGCGTGGTGCGTGCCCTTCCACAGTGCCCGCAGCAGCATGGCAAAGCCGATGGCCAGGCGTCCCCCCGTCCCCAGCGGGTTGTTGTAGTTGATTTCTGACTCGAAGGACCGATCTGCAGGAGACAGGAGAGCGAGGATGGCTGCTGCCTGCAC
>NW_010331132.1:5181-8127 GCF_000700745.2 Antrostomus carolinensis | reverse complement strand
CCGTCCGAGCCGCAGGGCTCTGCTGGGCTCTCAGCAAGGGCTCACCATGGAAGTAGTCGCGGAGCTCCCGGGTGTTGGACAGGGACTGGATGACGCTGTTCATGAAGCAGGTGTTGCCCAGGTTCACCAGTCCCGTGAAGCCAGGCAGGCACACCTTCTTCTTCTCGTCTTCATCCTCATCATCCTCCACACTCTCAGTGCTCACGGGGCTGTGCGTCATTGGCGGCACCATGCACGTCGGTTTGGGCTGTCAGGGCAGAGGCAGGTGTGAGTGCTGCGCTCAGGGGTCTCTCTGGGAACACCAGGGGAACCCAAAAGCCCAAGGCAGCTCTCATATGGCTGAGCTGGAGCCATCACACCATCTCCCACCAGGACTGGGATAGACAGACCAACCGCTGCCCCCAGTCCTGCCAGCTGTGACTGAGGAGTGCTGTCTCCTCCTCAAGGAACAGTTTGCTGCTCCCCAGAGCAACACTGAGGAGGTGGGGTCCCACAAGAAGGACAAGTGGGCCCCTCTTTCCCCCCACCCATGTCAAATCCAGTGTGTTCCCACTCACCGAGGGGATGTGCGGCTCTTGCTTCACTGCCACATGCTCTGGGGCCGTACGGGCTGCCACACCATCCAGACCCCCATCTTCCACACGTGGCTTCTCTTTGTCACTGGCTCGGGCCTCCCCCTTGCTGGACAGGGGGTGCTGGTTACTGCCCGGGGGTTTCTTGTCCAGAGGGGTAGGGCCTGTAGGCATGGCAACCTTTGCACCACCCACTGCACCTTAAAAAGGGGGAAGGGTTGGCCTGTGGTTAGCAGCCCCACGCGCTGCCCACGGCGGGGCTGTGCTTGGTCCGTGCTCACACACAGGCTCTCTCCTACCCCTCTTCCCCACGAGCAAGGGGAACAGCAGTGCCCTTCCCCTAGCGCCTGGCTCACCCTGCCCTGCACCCCTCCTGCCTGCACCCGCTCAGCCCCTCTCCTTCCCAACAACCCCACGCCAGAGGATCTGGCACCATCCAGCTGCTGCCGGTGGTGAGGAGGACCCATGCCCCTCTGGGGTGCAGCAGGCAGGCAAGACAGGAAGGCAGGGTGCAGACCTCGTGTGGCTGGGGCCTCCAGCCCGCCCCAGCGCTGGCTCTGGCGTTTCTTCAGGCAGACGTCGATGCGAGACACCGTGAAGTTGTACGTGCACTGGTCCGGCTCAATAAGGTTCCTGCAAGACATGCAGCAAGTCAGGGGTGTCCCGGGTCCCCCAGCAGCCTCAGATGGGCCAAAGCCTCTGCAAGGCACGGCCACGGCCTCCAGGCAGTAGGGACCCAGCTCAATAAGGTTCCTGCAAGACATGCAGCAAGTCAGGGGTGTCCCGGGTCCCCCAGCAGCCTCAGATGGGCCAAAGCCTCTGCAAGGCACGGCCACGGCCTCCAGGCAGTAGGGACCCAGCTAGCACCAATCCCAAGGCAGACCTGGCAAAGCAGGGTGGAAACCCTCAAGTCTGGCCACGCTGAGGACACGGAGGGCCCTTTTCCTGGCAGATCCATCCCTGTGCCCCCTCCCACTGGACATCCCACCCAAAAGTGCACACAGGCTGGTCTGTCTCTGTCCCCAAGAGCTCTAGAACAGGCTAGGGGAGAACTGTGGGCAAGGAGGCACTGGGATTTCCTCCCCTGCAAGCCACCAGACAGAGCTAAGGCAGCCCAGGCTTGGGGCATTAGGGCAGCATGGTGTGAGGGAGACCCCCCCGTGCAGAAAGGAGCATTCCCTGCACAGACCCCCCAGCTGGGACTGGCTCCTGCTCCCGCTCTGCATTCTCAGCTCCTGCCCCAGCATGGGCTAGAAGGATGGGAGCCATACCTGAGCTTCACCTGCCACCGGAACACTGTGTGGGGCCCACAGCCAGGATGGAGGCGAAGGAAGTTTGTGTCGCTGCAAAGAAATCGGGAGCGAGTGAGAAGTGAACAAATAAGCAGCCTGGTCACAGGCAGGAGCTGCGCAGAGCCTGGCGCCGTCCCGAGGCACGGCCGTACCTCGTCTGGAACACCAGCGTGAAGTCTTGCTCCCGGAACAACACCTTGGATGTCTCCTTGTGGATCTCTTTCACATAGACATGCACTACCACCAGGTCATTGCCCTTCTCGTATGAGTCATTCTTGACAAAGGACAGGCTCACAAAAGGCTCTGGCTCTGAGAAAGGAAAGCCATGGAGAGAGACGTTACCCTCCTTGCACACTGAGGCACCACTGCGGGCCGGCCCAAGCGATGGCCTGAGCAGATGGACCTTCCTGACCAGGCCAACCCCTGAGCTCTGGCCACTCACCATCAGCTGCTGCTTCCAGAGCCACATCATCCTTGGACCAGTCCCTCTTCTCATTGTCTCTGCCCAGGGGAGGGGTGGCCGCTGTGACGGCCTTAGAGCTCTCTCCCAGGGCAGGTGTGCAGTCTCGGCCCCGCAAGGCCTCAGCAGGGCTGGCTGGCTGCAGGACCCTCTTCTCCACACAGGGGGCAACACGGTGGGGGAACACCTCGGTGGTAGCCATGAGAGGTGGCATCTCCACGGGAACAGTCTCCTTGGCCAAAACCACAGCCTTTCAAGACAGAGGGACACAGTGAAAAACAGACACGGTCCTCCCTGAGTTGCCCTAGTCCACCCACTGCGACTCCTGCTGCCACCAGGCAGACACAGCCCCCGCTGCCCACTCCCCCCACACATCCCACGCTGGGCTCGGCCCTGTTAGCACCACAGCCCAGTGACTGTGGAGTCTTCATGTCACCCTCTCCTCCACCACAGCCAGGACCACATCAGCCCTCAGCACCACCCATGGGGCCCCAGAGCCCATCTCATCAGCAGGGATGGGTCCCCGTTTGAGCAGCACCCCTGCACGGGGGCCGAGGGAGCAGGGGTGCCCCGTTCGGCCGGGTGCTCAAGTACATTCTCCAGCGGGGGTGGGAGGTCCGCG
>NW_010331132.1:4679-5071 GCF_000700745.2 Antrostomus carolinensis | reverse complement strand
GGCGGGGGCCGGTTTGAGGTACACAGCCCGCTTGGCGCTGGGGCCGCTCTGCGTCCCTGGGCTGGCTGGGCTTTTCCCTCCCAGGGCCTCGCTTCTTCCCGGAGCGCGCTTGGGGTTGGAGGGCTCCCGCCGGGACCTCGGTGGCTCTGGACCTTCAGGCTTTGGCTCTTCAGGGGCCAGCTCTGCAGAAGCAGCCTTCTCCTTCCCGTTCTCCCAGCACGTGGCCCCTTTGGCCACCTCTTTAGATCCATCTTTCCTTCTCTTCTGTGAAAAGCAGCGCAGCACAGTGGGTAGGTATCCAGGTAGCAGCACCTCTCATGTTCTCCAGCCCCTCACCCTCACTCCCCCTTCCCAGAGCACAGCGGGTCTCTGCTCTGGAATCTGGCGGCTAT
>NW_010331132.1:0-4606 GCF_000700745.2 Antrostomus carolinensis | reverse complement strand
GGCTCACCGCTCTCACACAGCGTGTGGATGCAGGATGTGTCCCACACTGCTCCCTGGGCAGCTCAAGAGCAGGGAGTGAAACTCTCACCCCCGCTCCCCCAGGCCCCGTAAGCTCCCTCAAAAGGCAGATCCTCCCCCCTCACCAGAAGCGAAGACCAGTTATGGAGTGGGATCTTCTTCTGGAGCACAAGCTGTAGGAAGTTGCCCTTCTTGCACTGGACCTTGCTGCAGGAGCTCTCGATCTCCTCGTAGAACTGACAGCTCCACTGGCGCCCGTCTGCAAGCAGAGGGGAACAGCACCTCAGGCAACACTCCAGGCTGCTGTCACCTAACCCACAGCCCCTTTCACCTGTCCCAAGGATCAAGGGAGCACTCATCCAGAGCCAAGGAGGCTGCAGGCAGGCTGCCACCCACACCCCAGGAGCCTTCAGGGCTTCAGCCAGCTTCCCTGGATTTGCTTTGTACATCTGGCTGGCTCCTTCCCAGAGGGAAGGCCCTGGGCCTCCCTGTCCTCAGGGACACTGTCACTTTTCCAAGGGATACCCAGGGCTGACTCAATCATCCCAGCAAGGAGGGGACAGAGAGGCACCAGGGCAGCAGTGGGCACTTGTTCACTTGGCACAGAGGCTGGCTCCTGTCCCCCCAGCTCTACACCCTTCTTCTTTTACACTGCTCTCGTACGGGCCCTGCCTGCTGGCTGAGGCTGTGCCAGCTGACAGCAGGGCACTGCCTCTGAAGGAAAGGTTTTATGCCTGCCTGGATCAGGCCCACATCCAGCCCAGAGCTGGGTCAAACCCCGCTGGAGAAACACCTGCAGCAGTCGCTCTGCTCCCCATACCTGGTAGTTTGACCACACAGTCCGTATCGGTGAAAGCAGCATCCACATCCTCCACCTTCAGAGCTCCACTGCCCAAGTTCAGCTTGACGATGATCTCATCAGCGTTCTGCTTCCAGTCCAGCAGCAGCTCTAGGAAGAGGGAGGGAAGCATCACCCACTCGCTGAGGCATGAGCCTGCAGTGCCCACCCCTTGTCTGGGGAATGCGAGCCGGAGCACACGCTCGGTTCAGGGAGGTCAGCGCAAGGGACACAGATCATGACAATTAAATGGGACACTGGCGACCTGCTCTCCTCAGACAGGCCACAAACAAGAGCACATGTTGCAGCAGGTGAAGGGCAGGTGAAGCCCGGTGGGAACCGGAGAGATCAGAAAGGCAGTGCCGCTCTCGGCCCCGTCACGTGCAGCAGCAACGGATGGGAGGGAGGGAGGAGCGGCTCCTGGCAGCTACAAAGCAATCGCTGCTTTCCCAGGGAACAAGGAAGCCACAGAATTACTCTGGGGGATTCGAGTGGACTCTGACCATAACCAGAAATTGATACTTCCCCTTTGCATAGGCAAACCAAGCAGCCCAGCTGCAATCACCAAAGCACCGTACTCCTGCCAGGTGAGCACTGCCAACACGGCTGAAACACGGGCAGGCCCAGCAGCCGGGCTGCACCCAGGGAGAGAATGGCCTGGCAGCCCCACTCCTCTGCAGGCAGAGCCTCCACCAGGTGCCTGCCAGGCTCCAGCTCTGCCCCTGTGCTGTCCTGCAGTCTCCAAGCCAAAAAGGGGATTCAATCACCTTAATTTCAACCAGGTTCGTTCTACCCTCTGTGGCACACGGATGTCCTACCCTGTCCTCAGAGCTGGCCTGGACCAAGGCAGAAACCAGCCAACAATGCCCAGTGGCTGGCACAGCTTGGGATCTTCCCAGCATGACTCCCTGCTCAGAAACAAGCAGGACAGATGTCAATGGCAAAGGTGTCCCAGGGCTGAGCTCAGTGGCACTGTGACACCCCAGACAGAAGCAGCCAGCCACATGCCCCGGGCCTCTGCCTTGCAGAGAGCCCTTCCCAGCCACGGGCACCCTCCTCTGCCCCCGGGAAGGGCCACATCCTGTGAAGACAAATGCTGGGGCAAGAGAGCATTCAGGTTAGTTCTGCTCCAGGCCAGAGCACGGGACAACAACACAGTGAGAGCTTCAGATGCCTCAGCAAGGGCACTCGGTGGCCATGCACTGACAGCCGGCACACACCTCGACTTACCCTCCTCCAAGTCCTTCTGCTGGGCAGTCTCAGCCTGCTCGAGCTCAGGGTGAGACACTGGTGGGCAGAGAAACAGGGCATGGGCAGGTCTGTCATTCTGTCACCTCAGAGCACGGGCCACCACGCTGATATCCAAAATTTCACGCATCACCTCCTTCTCCCCTGAGCAGAGCTCTGTCCAGGGCTCTCATCCTGCATCTGCTGCTCATTTCCCTCCTCTGCTTCCTCACACCTCTCCCTTTCCCAGAGTCCTGCCTGCAGCACCACAGCAGATCCGCCTCCAGGATGGCTGCTCTGGGCCACACCACCACAGCCCAGTCCAACCAGCACCACAGCAGAAGCGACACAACATCACCACGCTGTGCAGACAGCGCTGCTCTGAGGAATGTCTCCGTGTCAAGCTCCTGCTGACCGGGCTGCGCACGAGGCCCTCAGCCTCCAGCCGTGCAGAAGAGTCCTGCCTGGATCTGACAGGGACAACCTGGTGTTTGGTTCTGCTCACACCAATTCTGCTGTAACAAGAGAACCAACATTCCCATCCCTGAGCAAGCTGCCAATGCCCATGACCAAAACCTCCTTCCAGATCAGGCTGGGGAACCAAACCGGCCTGACACCTAATCCCTGCTCCCTGCAGCGTTACCTCCGCAGCCAGAGGCATCCCAGGGGCTGCTCCACCCCCACAGGGCGGTGAGCTCTGCCAGACCGGGGGCTCGAGGTGACAGCACCTTGTCCTGGGGCAAACAGCGGCAACGGGAGCTGTGGTTTCCACTCACAGAGTGCTCAGAGGGCTGTCACTGGCCTCCCTTGACCAGTTACAACCAGTAGGAAACCTCTGCTGAGCACCACAGCAGCACTGCCTGCAGGATCTACAGCTTGCTGCAGCCACTCACCGCCCCTGTGCAGAGGGGATGGAGGCAGCATGGCCACACCACAGCCCCTGGTGCCAGAAGGTGCAGAGGTCAGGCCTCAGCAGGCACACAGCACACCTCCCACAGCAGAGAAGCCGCGATGCTGCGCCCTCTGCACAGGGGGTTTTGCATCGGGAACCGCAGCCAGCAGCTCCAGCACCGACCTCAGCCTGGGGAACAGCCTGTGATTTGGAGGTACAACAGTCACAGCGGGGCAGGCAGAGAAACCAACCAATTATCCAGGGCTGCTGGAGGAACCCTGCCTGCATCCTGCCCGCAAGCACCCCCTGCCCAGCACCAGAAGCATCCTTATCATGGCTGGATACCAGCAGCTAGGGAGGGGGTTATTCCACAGCGACTGTTCCGCTCCAGCCACACCTTGCCCTGACTCAGGAGCTAAAGCCACAGCCCCACCCGCAGGCCCCGCACTTGGTGGGCCCTGTCAGCACCTGGTCACTGCCTGGCAGCAGCACTTGGCCCCTGCAAACCCAAGGGGAAGCAGCACCGCATCCAGCTGCAGGAACATCCACAGGCATCAATCCCATTCCCTCTGGACTGGAGCAGCTCAGCCCCAGCCAAAAGCAGAGTCGAGGAACAACCACTCGAGGCCAACTCCAGCCTTGTGCTAACAAGGCCACAGCTCCGACCTTCCCCACAGAGCTGGGGCTACGTAGCACCCGAAAGAAGGAAGCTAGAGGTCCAGGGAGGACACAGTGCTGAAGAGTATCCTACATCCCAGGGGTTACCATCGGCTGCAGGAAGCGATTAGTTAAATCTGCTTATCCTGCAGCAGATGGCCGCGAGGCTCCCACCCCGCGGGGCCCAGAAACCACGGGCATGCTCGCCCCAGCACTGCCGAGGGGCTCTCACCTTCCTTGCTCTCCTGGTTGGCTCGATCCTTCTGCTTCTTCTTGTTGGTGGCATCGTCCAAGCCCCGAGACACTCTCCTCTGGCCAGGGGCACTGGTGCTGCTGGACATTTTCAGCCGTTTGGAGGACACAAACGGCCCGCCGGGGTCGGTGATGGAGTCTGGGTCAGGGGTGCGACGTTTTCTTCCTGGCCCAGCTATCTTGGCGACTCTCTGTGGTCAAACTCTCTGGCAAGGAACTAGTGGCCTAAAGAGAGGAGAGAGCGAATGTGGCAGGAGGAACGGGTGGAGAAGGCCCAACAGCATCAGGATCCACTCTCTGCCCCAGGGCTGGGCCCTCCCGGGGCCAGTGCCCTCATACAACCTTCACTGCGGCGTTTACGGGAAGCCCCACGCAGCGCTGGGTGAGGGAACCTACCTCATCTCAGCTGTTAAACGCTTACAGCCAAGAGCACGGGCTCGTCAGAGCTGCCAAGACACAACCAGGGGTCTTCCGTACGTGGCAGACATTAAAAACCTGGAAAGCAATTGTCATGCTCATGGTTCCCACTACAGCAACACCGGCCCAGAGGAGCTGCCAGCACTAAAACACCCAGAGGCAGAGCCAAGGGCAAGGACAGGGGCAGGCCCTGACTGGCAAAATGGAGCCTTCGAGGTCAGCTGGGGCAGCTCTCCCCACGGGGCAGCGCGGGGCAGCAGCTATTTCAGTCAGACAGTGCCCTGTGCAAGAGGGCAGGAGCGGCA
>NW_010331131.1:23660-27413 GCF_000700745.2 Antrostomus carolinensis | reverse complement strand
TTAGTGGATGAGAGAAAGGCTGTGGATGTTGGCTACCTAGATTTTTTAAAGCCTTTGACACCATTTCCCATGGTACTGTTCTACAAAAACTGTGTGCTCCTGGCTTGGGCAGATATGCTGTTTGCTGGCTGGAAAACTAGCTGGATGGTCAGTCCCAAAGAGTTGTGGTAAATGGAGTTAAATCCAGTTGCTGGCCAGTCACAAGTGGTGTTCCCCAGGGCTCGGTATTGGAACCAGGTCTGTTTATAATATCTCTATAGTTGATCTGGAGGAGGGGATCAAGTGTACCCTCAGTAAGTTTTCAGTCGACACCAAGTTAGGCAGGAGTTTTTTTCTGCTTGAAGGTAGGTAATCTCTGCAGAAGAGTCTGGACAGGCTGGATTGATGGACTGAGGCCAGTTGTATGAGGTTCAACAAGGCCAATGTCTGGGTACTGCATTTGGGTCACAACAACCTCATGCAATGCTACAGGCTTAGGGAAGAGTGGCTGGAAAGCTGCCTGGTGGAAAAGGATCTGGGGGTGGTAGTCAACAGCCAACTCAATATGAGCTGTCAGTGTGACCAGGTGGCCAAGAAGGCAAATAGCATCCTGGCTTGTACCAGAAATAGTGTGGCCAGCAGGACCAGGGAAGTGATGGTCACCCTGTACTCAGCACTGGTGAGGCTGCACCTCAAATGCTGTGTTCAGTTTTGAGCCCCTCACTACAAGAAAGATATTGGGGTGCTGGAACATGTGCAAAGAAGGCCAGTGAATCTGGTAAAGGGTCTGGAGCACAAGTCTTCTGAGGACCGTCTAAAGGAAGTGAGGTTGTTTAGTCTTGAGAAAAGGAGGCTGAAGGGAGACCTTATTGCTCTCTACAACTACCGTAGAGCGTGTAGACAGGTGGCTGTTGGTCGGTGCTTTTTAAATTATTATTATTTTTTAAATTTTTGATTTATTTATACACTAACTTTTACTATTCTATCTGTAAATGCTTGGGTTTCCACATCTGAAGCTTCAGTTTACAGTTATGATACATGTTGGAATTATAGAGATACAGATTAATGTTTGCTGTATTTCTACACTGCAAAGTTTGAAAAAGAAGTGACATCTTACAGTAGGGAGGGGAGAGACTGGGAAAGTCCTATGTTTTTGCAGATCAGTGATGACATTTATTATGTGGAATACAACCAAATAAACAATAATATTTTTTCTCTATTTTATTTTGTTAGATTATTATCAGTTCTGTTGTCATTAATCCATTGTGATCTTCCTTGTGTTCTCCTCCATTCCGTTGCCTGTTTTTTTCCAGTGACGAAGAAATTAACTGGTATTTTCAAAATGTGCAAGTTCCTTTCTCTTACATGACTGATCTTCTAAAACAATTGTGGCAGCACTGGGTATGAAACCAGAGATCTGACACTTTCCTCACAAAATGTATTGGATATCAGTTGTGGTATGCTAGACATGGTGATGATTTAAAACCTTTTTTAGTCTTGCCCATGTATTATCCCTAAGTATACACTTAATATAAGTGGAGATAAAAAGCACATCCAAAAGCTTCAATGTTTACCTGTATAACTGAATGATCACTACTGAGTCAGAATTGTTAATGAAGATTTTCCAGCAAACATATATTTTTCTGTTTACCTGGAGTACTGTGCAACCATAGTCATTGAAATACAGTAGATCTTAATATTCATTATAGTTGTACTTTTCTGGCAGTACAAACAGCAGGATAGCTTGTCTCAATAATTTGAGAAGGTGGGAATGGCTCGCTGGTCCATGTATTCGTTTGTAGCTTCCTCATGTGCCTGTGGAGGACAATTTCACTTTGTGCCACTCTGAAATTAACTCAGTTCTTTTTCTATCTTTCTCTGTCCTGCTCTAATGCATATCTGTTTGGACAGCAGGTGAACCAGGCACTTTTATAGGCAAGTAGCTAGCAAGACTGTATAAATCCCTTTGAAAGCAATGGGAATGGTAAGTCGTAGGACTGTAGCTGGACTTATTCCAGTCTGTAGGACTGTATTCATATACATGCATGTACTGTATTTGAATTATATGCATATTTGCCCAAGATTTATGCAGTGATGTGCAAAAGGTTTCAGTTATGTGAATTTCTGAAAATATAGACAGATCACTTATCAATGTTCATTTTCTGGACTGCCATTTTTTGCTAGAAAAGTGTTTCTGCAAATTAGTAGGTACCTAGAAAAAAATACTATGCTAGGTTGAAATAAAAACTCTTGATAGACTTTTCACAGTATTTCCCACTGCTGATATACCACAGAATGCAAAATTATAAGCAGTTTTCAAAGCTCACAGTTGTCATTTTCTAGAGCTGATAGCTTTAAATGTATAGTTTATATCAGCCTAATTTTAACAAAGGCTGCTGACTATAGTTGCAGAAATAAATTTATCAGTAACACCGTGTTAGTACTCTTAAGGAGAACAATGTTGTAGTGATAGTTTTCTCCCTTTTTTGCCTCCTATTAATGTATGTCTGTCCTTTAAAATTTCCCTTTATGAGAGAAGGAGCTATTCAAGGTGAATAATATTTACAATGGAATGCATCCTTACGCATTTTATTTCTCACTTGATAGGAGAGAAATATCCAACATTTTCATTTCAATTTTTTACTTCATTTTAAAACAATCTTACTTATATACCATTGGTGATATCTTCAGATGGTCTATACCCTCTACTGTCTTGTTACTTTTTTTCTGCAGAGTGGCAAGAAAACCCATTTTTTAGTGAAAGACATTTAGAGCAAGGCAAGGTGTTAGCTCCTTTTCCTTTCCTTCTCTACAGTTCCTTCAAGGTTTTAGATCACAATTGCTAGGAACACACTGTGAGACAGGTAGATCTTCACAGTCCTGATCATCAGGTTATCTATAACAAGAACATGGGGCCACTGATACAATTATGCTTGTATTTATAGACTTCCTGGAGATGTCATGTTTTTCATCTCGTCTGGTGTATAGTGAGGACATGGCCACAGGTTACATTTGGAAGCCAGGTCCTTGTAGTGGATCTTAAGTCAACCCTAAGTTATCCAAGCATCATATAAAGATCATATAACTCCTTTCCAAAACCTCAGATCTGTGTACATCAGTAGAGCTTTTAAAAACTTGGAAAGTATTTAAACTTTTTCTAGCAATTTTTCCCTACTTATTTCTCCTTTGTATTGAGAGTGGTCAGTGTACTCATGTAGTGGAAGTGGTGCTGCTAGTAAGGAAATCTTAAACTAGCAACTGGTGGTCGTGGAAATCTTGCAAAAAGCAAATTGTCAAGTGTTTTATGGTATAGTATTTCAGATCCTAGACAAGTTTAGAAGTTCAGCGCAAGCAATTTTTCTATAGTATTATATTTGTATGGAAACATATTTACTTATGGTTACCTGGATAAAAGAAGAAAATAAGAAATATAATAACATGGTACTTAAATGAGGAGGTGATTGTTGTGTCATGACAACTCTCAGAGTAGCTGCACTTGTTTCATGTTTATTCAGATCTTCAAAATTTTTTAATTAGAAATTAAAAAGTATTGTTGTTAATATAAAGATCTCAATTCACAAATGCTGTCTGTATGCTGCTGAAGTCAAATATTTGAATATCTCAATTTAAATCCACTGAATTACTTATGGCAGTGAATTTACCCACAGGTATATATTAGTAGAAGCAGGCTAAAGTCTGAATTGCCAGAAGAAAAAGCTGTTGATAAAATATTTTGACTGAGTAGAGACCAAAGACAAGTTCATCTGAGAGGCA
>NW_010331131.1:12393-23634 GCF_000700745.2 Antrostomus carolinensis | reverse complement strand
GAGCCTCATCCACAGTGATCCATATACAGCTTTTATGAGCTAAGCAAATGCTGTGTGCTTGTGAATAAAGGACACACACTGTGACTACTGCTTCTAGTAGTAGTTTTATGTTGGTGCTTTAAGAGCCGAAACTGCAGGTGGCTTCAGCCTTGAGCAATTAATTCCTGACTTTAAGTGAAAATGAAAACAAAGTGGACCAATAAGCAAGAATGTGCATGAGACAAGATAAGGATAAGTTCTGTCCTGTAATTAGTAACCAGTCAGAAGTAAAAGAATGGCTCGTGAACAGGTGGAATTATCCAATCATGTCAATTGTTCAGGTGCATGTGTGGTAAGGGGTAACAAATCAAAAGTGAAAGAATGCCACATGCTTGGGGCGTGCTGGAGGAAAAAAGGATATATAAGCAGTGCAAAGCTTCAATAAAGTGCTGATGCCTGGTGCATGAAGACATCTCGGTGTCGGTCATTTCTTCATCCGCCACAGTTTTAGTTTTGAGATGAATGGTTGACACAAAACGCACCTCCAGTAATGAAGGCTTAGGTCACTAGGGACCACTGCAGCTGCTGAGAGAGTTATGCTGGGATTTTGTTTTAAGGAACCTGGATACTTCATAGTCTTTAGTATACATTGCTTCATTCAATGTTCTGTAACAAATATTTTTAAGATCACTTAATAATTAATTACAAAAGCAGGTAAACTTAAACTATGTTAATCTCTGTTCATTACAAAGGAAAACAGGTATCTTCCGCTTTCTTTATAATTAGAAGAGTTAATTTAAAAAAAAAAAAAGCTTGCAGTTTTTTGTTTATTTTTTTATTACTTGTGGAATGCGTGCTTAGGTTTCAACCAGTTCAACTAATATTTAGAATAAAGATAACCACATCAATTATACCTACAACAATTCTGGTGTTACTTGTTTGCAGAGTGGCAGCAAAAATTGAAGGCTTCCTTGTAATGCCAAAGAGCCCTACTGCCTTTGTGTTTGTGCTAGAACAAAAGTCTTCTTAAAGTCCTGCAATATTTAGATATTCAAGGGGTCTTTTTTTTTTTTTTTTTTCCCCGTTATTTACTTTTTCTCTTTCTTTGCTTCCAGTCTGCAAAGTTGTTCCTTTAGTATTTTTGGCAATCAACACAAATGAATGTGGTATAATTATCATAATTATCTTAAGGAGGTCTGTTCAGTCCTGGTTTTTTTTTAAGATTCAAGTATCTTAAATAATTCAGATCTGTGGAGCTTTTATGTAGCTTGGTATAAGTCTGAAAATCCTATTGAGACTGAGGTGTTTAGAGACCTGGTCAATTATTTTTAAAAAACTCCCTAATGGGGAGGGAGGGAGCTCCTCTTTTTTTCCCCACTGTAAACACCATTTATGTCCACTGCCTGAAGAATGGCCACATACACGCCTCCCAACTTCTTGTTTGTCAGCCCCTTTGACACCTTTAGCATGTCATAAGGTTTTATCTGATTGCTGGATTTTCTTTTCATTTTTTTAAGCTATAAAAGTTCAGAGCATGAGACTCTCTTGTCAGGCTTTCAACATCTTCTGTGCTAGACAGCCTGTAAAAGGCAAATCTGAGGCTGTGGAAGGAGCAATTCCATCTTTTCCTTGTTTCTCTTCTTTCACATACTGTTACTGGGAGAATGGAGATAATTTGACTTTTTTACAGACTTAAAGCAAATATTTCCTAGGCTGCTTTTGGCTGGGGGTTGTATAGCACTGCACATGTCCTTGTAGGTTGCTTGATATGAATTGATTAGTGTCTGGAAACCTTCTGCCAAGTGGCTGCTATCCTTATGTTTCTTAACAGTGGGAATATTTTTGGTGCTGCAGCCTGATAGCAATTTCCAGCCAAAATAGCAATGATTTGTATTGCCTGCTGGATGCTCTTTTTTTTTGTATACGTTGTTCATTCTTAAAAAACTGGTCCAACAGCTCTTAAGTAAGCATGAACTTCATTTCTTACTTGCAACACTGACCAAAGTATTATGTTCTGTTGAACATAGGTGTCTGCTACCTGGTCATACTGGGGGTGGGGGTGGAGGAAATTAGCCTGTAGCTAGTTTCTGGTCATTTAACTCTGATCAGTTTAGGTTTCTTTTTTTCTTTACAAACTGTTACTATTGCATGATTGAGTGGTATTGTGTTTTTAGTAGTCAAATGGGAGTCTTGGGGGTTAATGGAGTTTGTTCCTTTTTCTTACCTCTACACACACATACCTTTCTTTTGCGAATGCCCTCAAGCAATGGTTGGAAGTGCAAACCCATCTCAATCTAATTATCCCTGGCAAAATGTTGTTTTTTCCTGTTGCTTTAGCTTCTGATCAAGAACAAAACATAAAAAAACACTTAAACTGTGCTATGTTATGTTATGTTACAGGTGCCAGAAAGGAGAATGTGTCCCAAATACTTCATTAATGTAAAAGTGGACCCCGGTTTTCATTTTATACACTTCCGTTATGTTTGCTATAGTAGTAATTTCATTTAAGCTTTGTTCCAACAAATGTCAGTTTCACACAGATTTTTAGAGTCAGTTTGTTCAAATTATTTCAAGTAAAGCAACAGCAACAAAGTGTATTTCTGTCTTAGCGGTTAGTCAGACAGCAAAGTAAAGCTACTTACATTAGCTTTCACAATTCTATACAAATTCCATGTCAAAAATTGGTGAATTGTAGACCTTTGTGGTTTTTTTCCCCTTTGAGTGGGGATGGAACCACATACTCTACTTCAGTCCTCTGGCATGCCTTGTACAACCTCTTCCTAACCACTCTTGTAAATGTAAATTATATGCTATTATTCTCTGCTTCTGCCAGAGTGCTTCTGTTTGGAATACGAATTCAGTTCCTACTGACTGTAGCTAACTCTAGGTGGAAAATAGCTAGGCACAAAGTCCCATGAAGTGTATGAATAAATATGAAAGAGTAGAAGAGGACTTTTCCTTCTCTGAGTTTATGTCTTAGTAATGTTTAAATGTTACAAATAGAACTAGTCAGCACACAGTTTTAATATGATTGTTGGTATATAGTGTTTATACTGCTCTTTTAAACATTGGAGTCTTTTTTTAAAGAAAAGTGAAAAAAAAATAATCTCAGAATGTTGGAAAATCTAACAGTGCTTGGAGGGAGCAGAAAAACTATATGCTTTTTCCCAGGCACACATGAACTGATAGTAAGAGATTGCAAAGCTGTACTTGGAATGTAAATATATAAGTTTTCTTAGAAATGCTGCAATGGGTGTGAAACAAGACATTATTTAAATAATATGAATAGTCAAAACCAATTAGAACTTCTCATTAGAGGAAATAAAGTTGATCTGCTCTATAAACTAAAATTGAGAACTATATCAGCACTATGGGCATTTACTGTCCAACTTAAAGAGGTGAATTTATGGAGCATATCAGAGCATGAGTTATAGAACAAAAATAATTTGGAAAAAGCACACATGCATACTGTATGAGATATATATCATTAAGAACTATTAGTTACAGTTACAAGACTGGAAAAAACAGGTAAATGGATTTTAGCACTTATTGCCTAGAAACACTACCATGTAATGGCTGTTATCTTACAGAAACAGAGGAACCTGATGCAAACATTGTGTGAACTGTGGAGATCATTCATTCTCACTTTCAGCCATATTTTTGGATACTTCATAATGCAAAAACTTCAGTGCTGGTATTTGTCCAGAAATAGTATTGTCAACAAACTAAATAAATGCGTATTTTTTCACTCTCTTTTCCTTACTGATACACATTTACTTTCTTTCTGATTCCTTTGTCATTTTTTTCCCCAGAGTTTTTAGGAGGAAGACAGTTAGATGTCTTGTGATATCCATAGTAACTTGAAGTTTTCCAGCTGATACTTGTCTGTTTCACATGGAAGATGCCTAGGAGATGGCCCACTTTTTCAAGTTACTTAAGGACAAAACTTTTTTTGCTGAGATAAAATTCTGACCTCAGTGTATTGATAAAATTATGACCCTAAGGGTCCTATTTACCACTGTTAAATGTTGCAAGGGTAGACCATCTTATTAGATAGAAGTTGTTCCACTTTCCTCTAGTTAAATTGGCAGAAGGTTAAATCTCTACAAGTTTAGAATGACCTTGAAAAAGCATGTCTATATATCAAGTGCTTCACAATCAATTGGCTACTGCAGTGAGTATGTAGGTTACCTTGAATATAGCTGAAAATGCTACCCTGAAGTTTTCTACCCTATTCCCTGAAGGATAAAATAGTAAAATAGCTGAAAAGAATCAAAATACAACAAAGGGAAATTACTTACTTGGAATGTGGAGATGACCAAACCAATTACCACAGTTTGAAAGCCAGATGCAACAAAGCTTAAAGGTTATTCTAATTGGCTATTAACCAAACAATACAAATGCTTGCATAGCTCCAGTATCCAGAGCTATTAAGACATATTTTGATGTTGAGACATATTTTGGTGTCTCAGAATTATGCAACGTACTTGTACTTCTCCCAGAATATATCTATAGGGAAAATGAAATCCCAACAAAAAGAAAAAAATAAAAGCAACTTTACTTGGTAAATATAAGAGTAAAAACATTTGGCTAAATCTATGCTCAAATTCAAAGTGGTCCTCCATATAATCCTATATTTTTCCTGTCATTAACAACACAGTGTGCATTCTAGCCAGTTATGGCCAGATTTGGATGATTCCTCTGCAAATGTCACAAGTGCAGATGTCAAACTCTGAAAAAGACATCTATATTCCCTGGATACTCAAGGAAGAAAAAAACCCTAGATGCTTCTAGTGTGTAAATGGTTAAAAACCTGTTTTATTCCAGGATAGCCTAGGGCTGACATGTGGACAGCTATTTTGTACAGTAAATGTTGAATAAGATTAATCCTACCAGAGAAATTTACCTTCAGAGAGGCTTTTCTCTTCTTACAATTACTTCTGCTTTAAATATACCATTCACTGTATCTTGATAATATTTCAGTATCTTCTTTCTTTTGTAGCTTTCATCAGCCCTGATTTCTTTGTTCTTTCCCACTTGCCCTGTCCTCTGTTATATCTGGTCAGTTGACTGTTCTCTAGGAAATGCTCTCTTCTACATGTTCTCCTCCCTTAGCTGGAAGGTACCCACTGACCTAAATTGCTGTTTCTGTGGGCATCTGGCCTGCTGTCAGCCACAGGAGAAGAGCAGCAGGCTAGTTGGTAAAATCATATGGCATCATAGGTCTGGCACGGTAAATTGAGAAGTAATCTATGGCCTATGCCTTTGCACACTCTTTTAAAAATTCTGTTTAACAACAAACTACATGCTGCTTTGATGTTTTCTTATCTTGTGTAAGAAAATATACTGCTAAAACAGAGGCAAAGTCAGACACCTTGGCAAAGTATTTTCAAGGCATATTACCTTGGAGTAGAATCTGATATACGGAACACCTTGCAAATGGCTGGATGTACATGGATACTTGGTAATGTGTTATGCCTTGATGAGACATTAATTTGCCTGGGGTAATAATCTGTCCCAGTTGTGCCAGGGTTTTATCTGAAGGGAATTTTAAACCTTTCTCAGTGTGGTTACATACCAGTCATAGCTTTTTGCTGTTATCAATGATTAACTGCTATTTTGACTGCAAATGTGCACTGAACTGCAACCATAAATATCTACCTTCATTGCTGAGAGGTGAAAGGAGGGTGTTGTTCAAGGAGCTTTCCAGAGGGTAGTTAGTAGCTTACTGGCCACTGGTGAGACATCAAATATACTGTCCCGGCATAAAATTCTTTGCTGAGGAGAATTTCTAGATTGTCTTTTAAAGGTACACCTCTCCCCTGGAGGTTTTCAGGTGTACAAGCTTTTCAACTCTGAATCTAAATCAGCCAGCTACTTACCTTTGTCAGAGATTGACAAGACCTTCTGAGTTCTGTCTAAAAATACCCCTGCACTGCAAAGGAATTTTGATCAGGGCCTGTTTTATTTTTTAGTTTACCTTTAAACCTAACAGTCCTATGGATTATATATTTTGTCACTATTACATGGAAATGATGAAATTACTTACTCTGTACTACAATGTCATAAATGACATCTTGCTTTCATAAATAGTTTTGGGAGGAAATAGGATGTCTACTGTGGAGTTTATTAGTTGTTCCTCTGGAAAAGGATGATTGTATTCTAAGAGATTTTTTTTCCAAAATTGGCTACCTATGATTTGGGTGGCTTCAGCTACTCGAGATGATTGGTGGACAGATATTAAGACATGGCAGAACCTTCCATTCAGCATAGTTCTGTATTAACTCTTCAATTAGAAACTTCTGCTCCCTTTTGCTAAACAAGTCTTGGATACAGCAACAACATCTATGCCAGAAAGCACTTTCACTGGCTTACTTCACCAACCTTTTCCTGTTTCTTTTCTCAAATACCTAGTTATGAACTGCATGTCCTTATGTAGCATAGTAATACCATCAACACTTCTCATTTTGAAGGCATTATGAGTTGTAATCAGGACTATTTATGTATGTAGGACTTTTTGCAAATTAAAAAAAATGGGTTGTATCTCATCAACTTGCTAACATATATGGTTGAATGAGGATGGCAACCTTTTCTGCAGTGACTTTTAAGCAACAAGGGAATACTCTTGTTTTAGATACACTTAAAAAAAAAAAAAATTGTTTCTATTGTGGTGTTACCCCAGCTGACAACTAAACACTACGCAGCCACTTCCTCATTCCCCCCTGGGAAGAGAATCAGAAGAGTAAGAGTGAGAAAACTCATGGGTTGAGATGAAGACAGTTTAAGGAAAACTGGAAAATAGGAAAGCAGAAACCTTATGCACAAACAAAGCAAAACAAGGATTTAATTCACTAGTTCCCATGGGCAGGCAGGTGTTCAGCCATCTCCAGGGTAGCAGGGCTCCACCACATGCAATGTTTACTTGGGAAGACAAACACTATAACTCTGAATATTCCCTGCTTCCTTCTTCTTCCCCCCAGCTTTATATGCTGAGCATGATGTCACATGGTATGGAACATCCCTTTGGTCAGTTGAGGTCAGCTGTCCCACCTGTATCCCCTCCCAACTTCTTGTGCACTCCCAGCCTACTTGCTGACAGGGCAGTATGAGAAGCTGAAATGTCATTGACTTAGTGTAAACACTGCTCAGCAACAACTAAAACATCGGTGTGTTATCCACATTCTTCTCATCCTAAATCCTAAACATAGTATTATACAAGTTACTACAGGGAAAATTATCCCAGCTGAAAACAGAACAGTTTCTTTTTCTAAGATTCTAAGTACTATCACCTTTGGGTTTTCAGTTTTCCTTAGTATAGTATTTCCACTCACATTTGAGATGTTCAAATTGGCATTCACTGTGTAGGTATTGATACCAATGGAAACATTTGCATGTGAAAATTGATGCTTGGTTTGAGCGAGACCTTCTGCTTCAGCATCAACTAACACACTATAGCAGGATAAACAACGTGTATATATTTGCACTTCATTATATATTGCTTATTTTCCTTTCCAGTTGCAGCAATACATAGTTTTATCTGAATGTGTCATGAAGATGTTTGCCGAATTGGTGACACATTGGTAATTTAGGCTTTGGACGTACTTGGACACTCAATTGCTATTCATTGGTGTACACAAGCAAAATACTGTGGGTGCTATGGATAAGTATAATGTGAAGGCAAAATAGCTCATAGTGTTTATCATTTTTTATTTTAAATAGATGTACATGGCTATATATTGCCATAGCCATATGTAATATTACAGATAATGACTGCATTTGTTAGAATCACTGGACATTTTAATAAAATGAGTACTGCAAACTGTTATTCTCATTTAGTCTGACTTGTGTTCTTTGCATGCTTGGATGTGAGATTATGTAAGAGACTGAACTGTTGGATTAGGCTCCTCATGGACTTGTCTTTCATCTTCTCTCTTCCTAGAAAAGAGTTAAGACAGCAGACATTACATGTGAATTTTTTAAAGATATTTTACTTTGCTTTAATAAATAAAATAAAATCTCAGTAGGAATCTGAGTTTTCTTAGTGTCTTGAAGTGAGACTAATTTATATTGTCATGCTTTTCAGCTAATTGTGTTGTAATAAATTACCACACCTTTAATATAATAGTGACTTAGTTGTATAGTAAATGTTAAATGCAAATCACCTACTGCTAATGTTTTGAAACTGTATTCCATCAGAAGCTTTACTAAATTAGAGCTATCAACCAATTTATAATTGCTAATGAAGGTTAAATTAAGGTTTGAGGAAGCATGTTCAAAAATCATTCTGCCCATGCTATCACCCCTGCATTTTGTAGCTACTTCATGTAATGATTTAGACAGTATACTGTGAAGGTGGTGGAAGTAGTTAGGTACTAGCAGGGTACTGTGATATATTTCAGAGCTAGCACAATTTCACATTACATTTCTGTCCTCTGTTTTCCCATCTCTGAGATACCAGTAAACCACTGCTGTAAGTTCTGTACATTACAAATTCTGTATAAATGGCTGAGTAATCAAACTTTGGAAAGGCTCCATAAATAAGGAAAGGCTTAATGGCAAATACAGGTCTTAAATAAGAGAGGATACTCACAGAAGGTTTTATGCTATGCGATTAGTCTGTCTTTAGACTACTTTCACTTTTCTAAACTAACCTTTGAAAGCTGCTCTTTGCTCACTGAGCTGCTTTTGTTTTCCAATTGTTACATATATCGTATTTGTTGCCGTAGTTGAACACTCTCAATCAAACAGACACGATTACATTAATAGATTACAAGGACAGAGGATCTTTAAATCATCCAGCTGATTTAAGGTATCACAGTGACCACAGAAGCAATGCTTCTTCCTGCACTTAATTTAATGTAGAACCTACTACTTCCAGTTTACATGATATACCCCGCATTGGAATTCTGAAAACAGGCTTCTTCCCTTCATTGCTAGGTTCTCAGACCAACTCACCTGGAATACTTGTGGTATATGAAGCCACACTTTAATCTCCAGGAATAGATATGGACTCGGTTAGCAGAGTAGATGCTCATAAATTTTTAAATGTAACATTAAAAAGTGCATAAACTATTAGTGCCTGGGGTACTATAACTGCATCATCTTGCTGTACTTCCATCTGCATATACTTATTTTTACAGCAACTGGCTGTAAGGAAACATTCAGAGACATCTGCAGAGCTAAAAGCACAGTGATAGCCCAGGATACAGCTCCCTCAAAATACAAAACATTTTCCTATAAATATTAATCCATTGATAGTAAAAATTGCCAAAATATTTCCAGTCCAACAGCAGCTGTTGGGGGAATTTATTTTGTCTTGTAGCAGGCAAAATGAAAGAAATTTAGTATAATATTGTTTATCTGCATTTTTTAATTGATTGTAATTATGCTTTAATACTATGACATTTGGAATAACCTTTACTAAATGTAATTTTTGACTTTTCTGAGCAGCGGGTAGTGGCTTTATTGTTACTCATAACAAAACTATAATTTATTAATTTCCTTTCCTTAACGTTATTTGAGTATTTTCATTTTCTTCATATGACAAAAGATGTGGGCAGATACTATTTTACTGGATGGAGAAATGGGGACTTATGATTTATTTTCACTCACTAAGGTAGTCAGTATTAAACTTAGCTTTCAAATGCATAGGTTTAGCTGTCTGGTTTTCTGTATTAATGCAATCACTTCCTTGTCCTACCCAGGTACTTTTAAGAGTAAAATGACTGAAATCATGTACATGTTGTGAACTTAAGAGTTTTGTCCTATTTTTTCATGTTGTGGATAAACACTAACATTGCTACCCACCTAAATTTCTGACTAGCTGGTATAAGTCAGAACAAAATGTTAGCTGTTGTCAGACTTGCTAGTGTGATTTTAAGTGCCTTTGGCTTCCTCCATTTGGGTCCAGTACATGGGACAAGCTGAGATGAACTATACCTTTAGAGTGCAGATTTCTCAAATCTCATTAAAACACTTCTTGATTGTCTTTGTGGGGGAATGTAGGTCCAAAAGCAATAAGCCATTTAAAATGCTTGGGAGCATCCACAACTTCTCTGGGCAACCTGTTCCAGTGTCTGACCACCCTCACAGTGAAGAACTTCTTCCTAATATCTAATCTAAACCTACCCAGCTTGGTGTCATCGGCAAACTTGCTGGGGGTGCACTCAATCCCACTGTCCAAGAATGAAAAACATGACTCTGAATCACTGTTTTGAGTGGAGCAATCTAGGTTTAGCAAGTCTAGCTAGCAGGCCCGTAAAAACAGCTGATTTTGTAACAGCTGGGCTAACACTATCTACATTGTGATTTGACAAACCATATTCAAACAAAGCATAGCATTTTTTGAACCTCTGGTTTTGGGGTTTGTTTGTTTTGTTTTGTTTTGTTTTGTTTTTTTCTGTTGGCTTAACATTTCTTATTTCCTTTAACCTTTCAAGTAACATGCTCCACCATCCAGATGTAGCTCACTTTGGAAGTGTTATCTGATCTTTTATCTCGTGTTTCCCTAGCTTTTGGACTCTTTCCTAGGACTCTGACATCTGTCAAAAGTAAGCTAGGAGAACAAGTTGTCTATGGACTCAATGGAGAGCATGCTGAAAGGGTGAATTTATTTTCCTCATAGCTAGGCTTCACTCAGACTAGAAAAAAAACCCCAAACAAACAACTGTAAAGCTGCTGTTACCAATTTTAATGATGCAAATAAAAATGTGGTCTATTAAAGCCAAGGCATTAATTTGTTGAGAGAAACCCTGAGCTGCAAAATATGAAAAACCCTGGAAATAAGCATCTAACATAATAAAGACAAAGAAATCTTCTAACAATGTGACAGAAAATGAAAGGTCAGGCTTAAATTCAAAGATAAGGAAAAGAACAAGCCTCAGAGGTAAAGGAGAAAGGAAAAAAAGAAAAGCTTGAAGTCAAGGGGGGGGAAAAAACCCACAAAGAGCAAGCAACTAGAAAGCTCAACAAACACTGGACAGAATAATCCCCTAGTAGGCTCAAGATGTGGATAATTACTCCTTTCATCAAAACGATGGGCTTGTTAGTTGGTGTATGCTGTGACGAAAGCCACCAACCACCAGAATAAGCGAGTAATTGGGTTCAAAAGTTCTTCTTGAAACCCTGATGCTTGCCTGCATTTAAAGTTAGTGAGGAAGATGTGGCTATGACTCTGAAAGGGTGTGTCTGAACCTGGAAGAGATTGGATTTTGCTTTTTTCAGAACTAACAATAACAGCTGCTGGACCTAACGCTTCTCTGG
>NW_010331131.1:0-12363 GCF_000700745.2 Antrostomus carolinensis | reverse complement strand
CTTGTTCTGCAGTACAGCTTCCTCTGTTTAAAATGTCTGATGTGCCTGTATTAGTTAACACAGAGGTGTGTGTAAATTGCTGTGACTGCATTCTGCTGTAACTTCTGCTCCTGTATTTACTGCTGTGTCAGCAGTATCATATTACTGCTGAGAGTAAATTTACAGTAATCCAAATCCCTGATGATAAATTGGGTATGGCTATTTGGAAATTGGGAGAAAAGAAATAAAGATGTCAAGTCTTTATAAGCAGCAAATATCCAGATCTCTATTTTTCCCTCAAAATAGCAATAATCCCAAGTGAGTTCCATATGCTGCACTGGGACTGGTTTTGCTTATTTGTTTGCATCCTCTTTGTAATGCAGTGTCAATATTTCTGTCAATCCCAATGATAATTAGAAAGGAATGGTTACTGATGCTATACAGAAGAAAGATGTGCCTGTTTATCAGGACAAATGGCAAAGGCAATGGACTTCCCCCTTTGTGTGCACTGCGGGAAAACTATGAATTCTGCTCTTTAGTCTGTGTCTGAGGAAAACAAATGGAGTCAGGCTTTAGAAACTAAGCTTGTTGCACAATTATCTGTCCTTATGCTTAATAATAACACTTGCAGTTGGATTTGTTTTATGCTTCACCTACATAAGTGACTACCCAAATGAATTACTGTAGGTTTTCTTCTCATTTTCTTTTCAATATCAATAGTTGGTACAGGTCTGACATGTCTGTAAATCAGAGTTGTCTACTGAAAGAGCAGAAGGAAATTACCTGAAAAATTTTCAAATCCATTTTAGAGATATCTGACTACAGAATAGTATTTCAGCCTGTATTTCTGACCTACTATACACAGCTTAACCTACTAACAGGAGGGGTTAATTAACTTGCACAAGCTAAAATGTCTTCCCACACTTTACTTCAGGTAGTATGATGTTTAAACTGGAGAATGTTCTGCAATTAGCCTGAACACTAAGTTGAGTACAGACATGTTTTTGAAACTCTTGCTCAGATAAGAGAGCAGTCTGGAAGCTGGCTAGATGTTTTGCTTATCTTGTTCTTTGGTATATTTAATAAAACTAAATTTATTTGCTAAGGAAATGGCACGTGTTTGCTTTTGCATTTAGTAGGATTTTATTTTATTACCATATCTGATTAGAGAGGCAGAAAATGGGGGGGAGGATTTTGTGATGTTTTTTTTGGTTTGGTTTGGATTGGGTTTTTTTCATATGACTGTTTGCCTCATTCATGTAAAAATGAAATAATCATATCACCATGTGTTATATCCTAGCCCTTGGCAGCCATACACAGTGACAAAGCTCCTGTCCTGTGTGGCAGTGAAAGCCCTCACACCTTGCCACCTGCCATAATCCTAAACTCTGAGCTGTGTGGCCAAGCATTTTACATGATGCATGGGAAGAGGTGGCTCAAGCTGAGAGGCAGCTGCCTAAATTACTCAGGGAAGAAATACAAAAGAAAGAGGTTAAAAGAAACAAGAACTGACCTTTGCAAAGAGTTCACCTAGTGTTAGGGTGACAGATACAAAATCTTTCCATTAGGCATTTATAGTTAAGTCAGTCCTGTGCTTCTCCACCTCATTTTTGAGAACATGAGGGTGCTCAAGGTCAGTGATAGAATACTCAACAAGGTAGTCTTTGGGCCCTGACCTGGAACAGAAAGAGACTTGAGGTCTATTCACATGGTGTTCCTAATTGTTTTAACTCTCTGAAGCTCTTTGACATGCTGTTGCTGTTTGCTCATAGTAAGTAGCCAGATCTCAAAGCTCAAGCCAGACTGACTTATAATCATAAATGGTAGCCACATTTCTGTAATCAAACTGTTTAACCAACAGTCTTCTCTCTTCCTTGTCTATCCTTTTAAGTAATCCAAATTCCTCACTTTTCTTCCCAGGTTTTTAAGGAACTTGGCTAAAGTTGTGCCCTGCCTATCATTAGCTTTAGATAAGGAAATACTTTTTCTTAGGTTCAGCTGCTCAAAGCAGATTTCCAAAAGGCAAAGTCAATCTTTTTCCTACCTTATTTCTATCATGAACCCATGCAAACTTTGAAAGCTAGGAGCAGTTTGTGCATGTACTCTATACCAGCCAGATGTGCACTGGTTTTTGAGTTAGAAACTCTGCAGACATGTAGCTGTGTTTTGCTTAATAAACTTGGCACTGAGTTCCGTCAGAGTGTACTATCAAAAGTCTGTGTAGATGTATTGAAAATATGAGCGAAAGCTGTATATAAGTTTAAATCTTTGCAGTGAGGATTTAATTCTACTTTTATTCAAAGTAGGAATCTTCAACAGAGGGGAAGGAAGGGAGAGACACCACAGTGTATGAATGTCCTAATGACAAGAGTACTTTGTGAGTAGGGTTTTGAATGTAGTTTTCCCATATTCCAGTTTGGTACTTTACCTAGGGCAATATATACTTGTGTTTTGCTTTTCATTGTCTTTTACACTGGACCTTAGGCAAACTCTGAAACTGCTCATGGGTCTGAAGGTTTAAAAATAGGAAAGCAAGTTTAATCTCTTCCTTGATTTCTGTTGAAATACATGAAGTTTATTCCTAACGTGGCAGTAACATAAGACGAAGGACTTTATAATCAGAATTCAAAGGCTGGGTTTGATTATTTAAGATTTTTTGGGGTCTGTGTTATCTTAGGGCTCAGACTAACTCTTGAACCCAGACTCTATATCCTGATCATCTGTCTTGCCTCTATCTTGGCTTTTGCACTTTTGCTCATATCTCAATTATTAAGTCTGTTGGCAGCTCCCTCTCTCACACAGGCAAGGAAACTGGCTCTAATTCTAGTGATGCTCTGAAGGTATTTGAGATGCATCTGGTGTTCTTGGAGGGAAGAGGAAGGATACTCTTCACTGTAATAAATAAATAAATAAATAAATATCCCCTCTTCCCTCTCTACTGTTCATTATGGAGGAGGTTAAACCTCTTTAACCTTGCATCTCATAACTCAATTATACTCTTATTGTGTTGTCTAGAGGCCTCCAGAAAGCCCTCTGGTGTTCTGTGATCCATAATAATTACGAAGGCCGTGTTAAAGAAATAGGCCAACAAGTTCAACAGGCCAAACTACTTTGCAGCGTTCCCTTCACAGGCTATAGTTTTTATTTGTCAAATGTCCGTCTGTCAAACTCCTGCTGGTATGAAAGACCAAAAGGTGCAGGACAGAAGTTGCAGGGGACTGATTATTTGTTTGCCAAGAAAGATGTAAGAGAGCAACACATTAACAACAACAAAGGAAGTTTACCATCTTCTAGAAAAGAGAAAAAGAGATAAGAAATGAGAAGAACTGCTCATCACCAAAAGTAAAGGAGCGGGAGGACACAACAAAGACAAAATCATATTTGGTATTCTCATTTAAAGGTGAGAGAAAAATCAAAAGAGCAACTGACTGGAAAGATATCCACAATTATCAGCAAGCTTACCAGAATACTTGAAAAAGAGGCTTTTTAAAACTCCTCCTCTGTCATCTCTTTTTTCCTTTTTTTATTAACTGAACAAGTGAACCAAAATCATCTTCAACCACTTTCATTACTTTGTTAGGAGTTCTGTAAGTGTTTTAATACAAGAGAGATAAACAAATAATAGATTTTATGTAAATACTTGTTGCTAATGATGCTATCAAGAGACTGGGAAGCAGGAAATGGGAGGAGGTGATAAACAGAAGAGGTTAATTGAAAGTGCTCTGTAAAGCTGGTTTCAGACATGGTTCCTGGGTGAGGAGACTGTGTGTTCCTGCACTTCATCCAGGCAATGAATATATCTGATTATTTGATTTAAAGCTAGTGCACTGCAATAAGATGTGAGGCATAATGCACCGAAGAAATCATAACTTCTAGTAGCTGGGATCAATGAAATTCATGGCTAAGGAAAATATGCCTGGAGACCTAAGCAGCCCTCTTTGTATCAACCAGGTGATGTTAAGACTTTCTTCACTGTCAGATACAGGAGGACTGTGGTGTACCTTGTCTTATTCTTCCTCCAGAGGAACTCCTTCAGGCCTTGCCTTCCTGCCACATTTTATAATTTTCTGCATATTTTTTTCCTTTACAGGAATGTGGTTCATCAATTACGCTGATATTCTCTGAGGCCCCAAACTAGAATAAGCCTGGAGTAGAAGCACATCTGAATAGACCATAAGATACTGGAAAATCTTACCAAGGCATGCTTATTTAGACACACAAACTGTGTTTAAATAGAGCAATGTAACTATGGTATTATAGAATATTTCAGAGGTAAAGGACATGTTGTATAAAAGTTCAAGTAATATTTGGGGATTTTTATAAGTGTTGTACTTCACTGGCAATAGATGCACAAAATGACCCAGAACTACTTAGTTTGATACCATGAAATAGGACTTCGCTATCTACCAAAAATAAAACTTTCATAAATATTAGAATCATAGAATGGTTTGGGTTGGAAGGGACCTTAAAGATCATCTAGTTCCAATCCCCCTGCCATCAGCAGGGACACCTTCCACTAGACCAGGTTGCTCAAAGCCTCATCCAGCCTGGCCTTGAACACTTCCAGGGAGGGGGCATCCACAACTTCTCTGGGCAACCTGTTCCTGTGTCTGACCACCCTCACAGTGAAGAATTTCTTCCTAATATCTAATCTAAACCTCCATTAATATGGAGGTCAAAATGTGAGAAATGAGGAAGCTGAAAGAGATTGAAAGGATTCCTGTTCCTAGACAGATATTTCTATATTGGTATGTTATAGATGCTGTCCGAAACTTAGCTTCTGCAGAACAAATGGATCTGGCAGTTGAAATGGCAAGATTTTTTTTCTGGTTTATTAAATTACTAATCTGTAAAGAAGAAAAGACATTGAGATAGCTCAGACTGGAACTACTCCAATGTTACTGACTACCCCAGTGGGACTGGTTATTTTCACAAACCAGTTGTCAGTGACACATGTCCTGGCATAAACCATGAATGAACAGAAATGAATGGAAATGGTGGGCTCTGAAGAGTATGGAGTTAAAGCAATAAGTATATTAAGAGAGAGAGAAACTTGGGTGCAAATCCTACATGAATAAGGAAAGTGAGGTAGATTACGTATTTATATATACGTTGAATAAAGTGTTGTCTAAATAACTGCCATGACTGAACTAATTATAAATAACTCAGCTGAGTCTAAATAAATTAATAATGGATTAGATAAGTAGAAAAGTATTAATGCCATCAAAATGTAGCCCATTTTGAAGACAGTTGCAGCTGAATTTCTTGAAGAAATTGTGCTGTTATCAGACAAAGAAAAGTGATGAAAACAGTGGCTGTGCCTGGGTGATTCTTTTTTTTTCACTTGCTTTTGGCTGTCAGGTCTTTGTAAGTAGAGCCAGCACTGCTCAGCAGGTTTTGTTAGTCCAAAATGTCTTGAAAAATGGTCTAAACAAAATCTCTGTACCATTGTCTATATTAGAGGTAGTATTATCTTCTACATCATTATTATTGGCCATTTGGACATGGTGCTATGTTTCTAAGTGAAGAAAGATGTATAGAGTGACTCGGTAGTTGAGAAGTTGCTGATGTCTGGGTTTGGTACAGTGCAAATGTGATTTAAGTTCACATATATACCAGTTCAGAAATTAGGTGGTCAAACAGCATTAATGTAATTTTTTCTACTTTATATCTGGTTTCTAGGAATTAATTCAACTCCCAGAACAGAATCTGCTAGTGCACATGGACACTGTCCCCAATAAAAGCTTAGCCTATTTACCTCAACAAGCTACCAGGTTTTTTATCTAAATTACTGCACAGTTGCATCCTGCTGTTTAGCAGGATGGTGATGACTGGTATTTTCAGTTAACTTGTTTAACTTTCCTCTGAAACAGGCTAGAAATGTTCTCACAATTGCTTACAACAGAGAGGTGGTGTGAAGAGCTGTTCACTACCAAACCTCAAGTATTTCACCTCATCTATCTTGTATTGCATGTTAACGTTCTTGCTTACCATTTGGTAGCCAGTGTTTGTGCTTTCCTGTGATAGCTATGATCCCTCTCACCATTGTGTCCCAGCAGATCCCAGTTTGTGACCTGGGATGGGAAGCAGCCCCAGCTTGGACCGTTTTCAGTAGCTGACTACAGTGACATGAGAATGTTGCCGAGAGGCTGAAACCTCTCCACCCAACCATAGAAGGTCCTCCCCATGCCCAGCTTTTATTTGCATGATAATATGGCTTTTGAGGCTATGTGAACAGTGACACTTAGTGGCAACTGCCAGAACTATACCTTCAGGAGTGGAGGTTGTGTTTGACACAAGACATAAATCGTGAAGTGGCAACGTGTTTAATTGGTTAACATATGTGATAAATCAGAAAGGTCAACAGTGGCCATTCAGCTTGGCTTCCCAGTTGATTCATTTAGTGCCATTATGTTATCTGTCAAAAATGGGGAAAAAATGAAGGAAAAGAGAACACTGACTTTGGAGTTTGAGTAACATTAATTAATCTAGGTGATGGTAGCCAGAGAGTGGTGGTCAATGGGGCAGAGTCTAGTTGGAGACCTGTGTCTAGTGGAGTCCCTCAAGGGTCAGTACTAGGACCAGTATTATTCAATATATTTATAAATGACCTGGATGAGGGAATAGAGTGCACTGTCAGCAAGTTTGCTGACAATACAAAGCTGGGAGGAGTGGCTGACACACCAGAAGGCTGTGCTGCCATCCAGCGTGACCTGGACAGGCTGGAGAGTTGGGCAGGGAGAAATTTAATGAAATACAACAAGGGCAAGTGTAGAGTCTTGCATCTGGGAAAGGACAACCCCATGTACCAGTATGGGCTGGGGACAGACCTGTTGGAGAGCAGTGTAGGGGAAAGGGATCTGGGAGTCCTGGTGGACAGCAGGATGACCATGAGCCAGCACTGTGCCCTCATGGCCAGGAAGACCAATGGCATCATGGGGTGCATTAGAAGGGGTGTGGTTAGTAGGTCAAGAGAGGTTCTCCTCCCCCTCTACTCTGCCATGGTATGGTGGTTTGGGTGGATTCACCCAGGTCCTTGAGCAAAAGCAATCCCACAAATGGGTTTGCCTTTACCCAAGGCACGAATAACCCAGACTGTTTTCCCAAAAAACGCCGGCGGCTCCCGGCGTGGGCATGCCGCGGAGGCAGGGCGGCAGGGGCGGGCGGTGGGGGGCGCACCTCGGAAAATATGTTCCGTCCCACAGTTCAGGAAGGACAGGGAATGGCTTGAGAGCGTCCAGCACAGAGCCACCAAGATGATTAAGGGAGTGGAGCATCTCCCTTATGAGGAAAGGCTGAGGGAGCTGGGTCTCTTTAGCTTGGAGAAGAGGAGACTGAGGGGAGACCTCATTAATGTTTATAAATATGTAAAGGGCGAATGTCAGGAGGATGGAGCCAGGCTCTTCTCAGTGATGCCCAATGATAGGACAAGGGGCAATGGGTGTGAGCTGGAACACAGGAGGTTCCGCTTAAACTTGAGAAGAAATTTCTTTATGGTGAGGGTGACAGAGCACTGGGACAGGCTGCCCAGGGAGGTTGTGGAGTCTCCTTCTCTGGAGACATTCAAAACCCGCCTGGATGCCTTTCTATGTGATTTCATTTAGGTTCCTGCTCTGGCAGGGGGGTTGGACTAGGTGATCTTTCGAGGTCCCTTCCAATCCCTAACATTCTATGTGATTCTGTGATTCTGTGGTGTTTTCATGTGTAAATGTTGTTCTCACTGTACTGTGTTAAAATTATTTGGTCCTAGTACTTGAAAAAATCATGATGTCCTGGTACAAAGACCAAGTTAAATTGCTTCTAAATCCTTTTCAGTTCTGTCTGCCCTTTTCAGTTCACATGCTCTTTTTCACCCTTTATGGGTAGTGCTTTTATTGGCTACTTTTTCTCTAGATGAGATAATAGTTGGACAAGTATATTTGACAGGGTGAAAAACAACCCATAGAGGATCTGCATACTGGAAATTATTTTAAAAAACAGTAAGATTATATTATATTTTTAATTTGTAACTTTCTGGAGATTTCTGGAATTGCTCTAAGAACATTCTGGTTTGGCTGAGGTGAGAACAATCTGATTCAAAATTATACTAGTTTCCTTCTGAGACGGGTGACTGTCCCTGTACTATGTAATACAGTCACTTCTCTGTGCAGAAGTGACTTAAATGTACATTTTGTGTAACGTGTTCTTTTGGGGAAAAGTGAGAAGAAAACCATGTGGAAAGCAGATGTCTAACTTTCAGCAAATGAGACATTTAATTCCTTACTAACAAAACATATATTTTTCTCTTGGGATTTTACTGGAGATGGAAGAAATAGGATCTGAATCATATGACTCATTCCCATTACGTTATCCTGAATGTTCAGACATGCTTGGAGAAAATCTTATCTAGGGCCTGAAGGCGGCCAGTCAAATCCTATATTGACTGCTTGAATATTATGACTTGTAGTGATCTTAACAATAAATAGTGAATGTATACAAATAATTCATTAGAAGAGTAGATATTACTCCAATTAGAACTCCAAATAACACATTTAATAGCAGAGGAGAAGAATACTGCAAGGTAGGAGGAAGGATAATCATATTGTTTCATAGTTTGCTTGTCCAGGATTATGAGAAAACAGACCTCGGAATGCAAAACAGGAGCACTATAAATGGAGCTAATCGTCTGGTGGTGATTTTCTTCAACTTTTTTGAAAATCAAAGCCTCTTAGGATATCTCTTATTACAATCACAACATGGAGATGTCACAAATCACTGTTCATTTAGAAAAAACCCCTAGCTTTTAAATAAAATTAGTTATTGTTTCGAAGGAATAACAATCACAAGAGCAGAGCTAGTTAAATTAATTTTGAAGGAACATTATTCTGTGGAATTACATGTTTTTGTTGTAATCACAAATGTAAATTTATTTGGAATTCAGTATCAAAGGAAACTAGAAAAAAAGTTCTGAGCTATGTAGAATTGTCACTTCTTTCCTGCTGTTTATTTTAAATAATTTACTTTTAATTAATTTGTTCTGAAGCCAGCTTCAGTTATAGTTGTATCTAGCTTGTACCTGATAACCTCATATTGTAGATTTATTACATGGAGTGGAAGTGGCCTCTGGAGTTCACTTGGTCCAACCCACTGTTCAAACCATGGACAACTTTCATGAGGTTGCTCAAGCTGTTGTCCACTCAGATTTTTAATATCTCCAATAACTTCTCTTTGCAGACTATTCCAGTGCTTGACACTTTTAATGGTTGTTATAACATCTACCCAAAAACTTCCTTGCTGCAACTTGTACCTGTTTCTTCTTGTCCAACTGAGAAGCATCTGGCACTATTTTCTCTGACCGCTGACATTTTTTGAAGACATTAAACACTTCACTTTGACCAAAGAAGATCCTTCCATAAATAAAAACAAAAATAGAAAAATTTCTGCTGGCTTTCTATGAGACCATTTTCATTTTGGCATGCCTCTGAATAAAAAGAAGCATTCCTGATGGGGTTTTTTTGTGTTGTGTAACATCAGTGACCGAGGAAGGAACAAAATCAACAAATCCTGAAACCAAAATAAGATTCTGAACCTGTAGACTTTGTTAAAGAGTACTAAATTGGTAGTACAAAGCCATATTTGAAAGCAGAACTTTAAAGGTAAACATTTGCATCCAAAATAGACATTTTCTATTTCCGAATATTTTAAAAAATACTCAATCTTGGAAGGTGCAGAAGTGTAATAATATTAAATTCCTCATTTTTTTTCCTATTGATGCTATATATATATTAACAGAAGAGCTGGTGCAGTTAAATGATTCACCATCCCACATGCTTTTGATGCTGAGCAGTTTCATAAGTGCAGGTTTTTCATAAATTTACAAGGCAAAATGTGAGAGCCAGTGTATGTTTTGTGTTCCTGACCCTAGAAGAATTCATATTAGATTCTTGCTGTTTGAAAAAATAGCATTACTTTTCTACTCCAAACTCAGTATCTATGTTTTCTCTGTGCATTATTTCACTGAACACCACATTGCTTTCACTTCCAGGTATTCCAGTAATTGTGCCTTCCGAGTGCAGCACCACAGCTTGATGTGATTGCCTGTTACGATCTTTGATTATGATGGAAGTGCGTTTCCAGCTACATCTCCACATCACTCCTCAGTCAAATTCAATTTCAGCTGGAGGGAGTTTTGCCTTCCCCTGCACATAATTTGCTATTGTCCTCTTTCATTGAGTTCAACCTGTTGATGTTCTCATTGCCAAAGGTGTATCATTTGGCTTTGAAAAGCCTCCTTCTTAGTGGACACCTCGGGGTATTTTCAGCTCTATTTAGATTTGTGCATTACAGTTTTAAATTGCTACTTGGGGCTCTATTAAAACAATTTTCAAAAAGAAAATATCAGTGTGCACAAACAGGTAATTGAAAATAGCATTGCCTAGGAACAAATATGGTTTCCCTGCAGATTTCCTTAGCTTTTGTTTGAAAGTGCACCATTAGTATTATGCTAGTGTTTTGGGTTTTTTTTTATTTGGTACAAGTACCAGTCATGATAAAATGCAGTTGCCTTGGGTAGCTGTATAATGCTTGTTAACATATCCATTTGTGCAAGAACAAATGATCTGTAGGAGTTGTGGCACACAAAAGTAAGAAATCCTGAGTAGCTGTCCGTTAACCTCAGGAGTGCAGTTCCCCTTAATTTATGAATGTTCGTTATTATTTTACAGCATAAAATACTTTATTTATTCCATGCACATTCAGCCTATAGTAGTCTAATGTATAATGGTAAAATATTTTTATTCTGGAGGCATAACAATAAATCTTTAACAGTGAAACTGTATAGACTAAGTAGCTAGTATCTTGGTGTCTTGTGCCTTCTGAAGTCATTTATACCAGCGCAAATAATTATGCTTCGTTTTATCAACTTAGCCTCACTTTGCCTTTTTTTTCCAACTCTGTAAATTCTATACAAAGACCAAGACATTCATTTAGCTTCAATGGGAACAGTACAGATGAAGGTCATAGAGGGAGCCTGGAGAATTGTCTGTGACATTGTAGATTAAATTTTCTTTAATAAATTTTTTAGTGAAGCACCACTACTTTCAGCTTCAAAACTTTATTAAAAAATTATTGTTACAAAATATTGTTAAAAAATAATTAGGACAAAATTGGTGCATTCCATCACTAATTTGCTCCTGGAGCTAAGAAGGCTCTGTAATTCTCAGCCTAGCATTTTCTTATTCTATATGTGTTACTGACAGCATATTAGTAGTGAATAAAGCATAGGTTTCTGTCATTTAATTTCTTGTACGGATGGGTTCAGGTTTACTGTAAAGCACTGCAGATGCTTAAGGCACTCTTCTATATATTAAGTGGTGCAATGCAGTTTTCTGTATTACATAAAATGGTATAACTACCTGATTCCACAACCTAATCTCTTTTCTCCTGGACAAGTCAACTCTGAGTCCTTCACTCAATTAAGGTGTACCTGGAAGTAGCAAGTGGTCCACACTCTTTTCTTGTGTTGTCTCAGTCCTCTGTGAACATGAAAATTCTGTCAGGGAAGGGAAACCTGTAAAGTAAGAGAGTGCAAAAAGCACAATTAAGTTGCAAATGGTTCAGATGCTTCCAGGAAGACTTAAGGAAGATTGAGGGACTTTTATTGACCTAAGCATTTCAGAAACCAAAGTCAAACTGATTACATCAGTCTGTGGCATTAAATGGATCAACACTGAACTATCTTGATAATATCACCCAGGGCTGGCTGTTGGAAAGAGGCAAGCACATTCTCTGATGCTCATCAGCTCCTTCTTATTGGCTTAGACATTGTCTGCTGTTTGCATAGTGCTAGGGTGCCTCTACATTTGTTGAACTTCTTGGTCTTAAAAGATTTACTGTTCATATTAAAAATGGGGACGTTGATCTTTGGAAGTCTGAGTTACTGAAATTGTGTTCACTTCCAGTCAGTCTTCATTCATTCACAGATATCTCCCAAAGAAGGTAAATATGCCTTTTCAATCACTGTCCCTTTGACAATTGCTTTTGGAATAAAATCCTTGCAGGTCAGTGTTGGACACATGTCCACACAGGGTCCATAGGCTCTGTTATGCAGCAGATTGGGAGGGGATCTGCGCATGCAGCGACAGCTACATTTTGGGTGTGTTTGACCCAGGAATTTTCCCCCTGGTTGTTCCTGTGCCCAAGCTAATGCCTAGGTAAGCACTTTGACTCTCTCAGCTGGGCTGTGATCTTGCAGTTTGTGGCTCTCGGATGCTGCATGCAGAGTACCAGGGGGTTAAGGTCTGTTTGGCATTGCTAGAGAGTCAGAAGCACTTGCTTGGTCAGGAAGAGCTTAGAGCAGGGGTCCTCAAACTTGCTAAACAGGGGGCCGGTTCACTGTCCCTCAGA
>NW_010331130.1:0-22732 GCF_000700745.2 Antrostomus carolinensis | reverse complement strand
GGTGGGAGGGAGCTTGAGCACAAATTTTCCCTTAAACACTTTTCCGAGTTGGGTTTTGGAGCCATAAATCACTTTGCCGATGGACCCCAGGGTCACTGTGACTTTGCAGGGGTCCCTGGGGCAGCACCCAACACCCCAGAGCATCCCTGCTCCCCAAACTGGTGACTGGCAGAGCACCCAGATGATGTCCAGGCTGCTAGTGGGTGTTTAATTAGATGGCTCATTGGTGTATGGTGGGAGTGGGGAGGTGGGATGGGTGCTTAGTGTCTCATCTTAAAGTTGAGAGCAAACCTCAAAATGCCTGGAAACCTCTTTCTCTTCCTGGAAAGGGCTGGGCTTCAAAAAAAAAACCCCAACCAACCTAACAAAGGATTCATTGTTTGAAAAGTTCAGTTTTACCAAATACTTTCTTTTTGCCTGGTTTCTGTGAGTTTGATTTATGAGTTTTTTGCCATCAAGGCTTTTAGCACATGTTTGCTGGTGACACAGGAAGGTTTGTGTGACCATCTCACTGCCGTGGCCGTGTTATCCAGGACGCTTTGATCCAGGACAGGGGTGGGAGCTCTGACTTTTAAACACATTCCCGAGCTGTGCCTCAGCCTTGTGATTTAGCAATGTGAATAAAGTGAACATACTGTGTCACGGACCCAAAACCCAACAATCTTTGTTTGCTTTGCTAAGAAAGGTGCCTCCAGAGGAGAAGTTGAGCTGCAGCTGGTACCAGCAGAGCTTTCATCCACAGTCTTTGTTCCGTGTGTCTCCACGGAGAGCGGCTATAAACGCTGACTTTTGTCTGTGCAACTGGTGATGAATCATACCTCCTCATTCCTGTGTGATATCACCCAGCCTGAAGAAGCCTGGGAGTAGGCTGGCCTGAGGTTTCTTTGCTTGTGTTAGAAAATCCACCCAGCCCAACACTGAAATTTGTCTTGCAGAGAGCTGGAGGACTCGTTTATGTCCTACCTCATCTGCTCTCGCTGTTGACGATGGGCACTTCCCCGAAGGATGGAGTTAAAGATGTGCACAAAGGCAGCGTGTCAGCACTGGCATCTCCTTCCTCTTAGGAGGGAAAAGAAAAAAATAATCCTTTCTGTGAAAGAAAAGAAATTTGCTGGAAAGTTGCAACAATAAAAACAGAGAAAAGGGAAAGAACAGAGGAAAAAAAAGAGAGACTGCAGATTTGTGGAGTCAAACTTTTTCCACTGGTGTTCATTGGGGCTTCATTAATGGGCTGGTGTCTAAATCGCTCTCAAACTGTCGGGGTTTTCAAAGTAATTTACTGGCACAGGAAACAGATGATCAAGTCCCAGAAATCCCCACTATTTAAAGCATTCCTTTCGAAAGCTGATGGGGAAGCTGCTGGCTCCGAGGCACTTTCTCTTCAAGGCCTTTGGAACGCTCAGCCCAGGTTACCCCTCCTATAATTCAAGGCTTGTTGAAAACTTAACCTGAGTGAAATACAATTAGAATTAGGCAAATTGGTGGGTGTGCTTATTGTAAAGGAACCTAAATTCCAAAATACGTTAAGCTGAGCTGAAGGAGAGGCAGTTCTCTGAATAAAAGTACCTGCAGTTGAATTGCTCTTGATGGAAGTGCCCACAGGAAGAGCAGCCCCCAGATCTCAGAACTGCGTCAGGAATTAATTTGGTACCCTCTATCATCGATAGATGGGGTTTTTTTTCCCCTCATCCCCTCAAATCCCTCATTTGGGGAATGAGAACATTAGCTGAAGAGCTCCACATTTCACCAGTGCCTCATTGTCCTTCAGTTGCTCACACACCTTTTCACATGTGCTTTCTTTGAGCAAAGTCCATACAAATTCACAGCCTGCAAAGTGACTCTCACTTCAATCAACCAATGTGGGCTCAGAAATGTCTATTTTTGTCTCTGATAACTTGAGAATTTTAAAATTATATTTTAAGTAATTTCCAAAAAGTAATTGGAGTTCTTTATCTGGATGAGAAATCAACAGACCCAGCAGAAGATGACAGAAGCTGGCTGTGGGAGCAAGCCTTACCACCCAGCTCACATACAGGATCATCTCCAGCAGGTTCATTCTTCTGCCGAGTGCTGAAGCCATATAGCGAGCTCTAACAGAGGCCACATGTTATTCAGAAGAGAGGTCAAACATCTCCACCAATTCAATCTCATCACTCCATTCACTTTATCTTCCCCCCGCCAATATTTTCCTCGGTGTTTGTTTCCAGTATTTTTCCACCCTGAACTCTTATCACCTCTTTGTTTCTTTTTTGAATATTCCATTCTGGTTCTCCTTTGCCTCTGGTGACACTCTCAGTTTCCTTCCTTTGTTATCACAGACCGACTGGGTAAACTACAGCTATTCAGCTTTGTGTCCCATTCTGCATCAGCATGCAGGATTTCCATTTGCCACCCTCCCAATGTCTAGCAGAGGTCCCCTGCTTATCTAAGAGGTCTGATAATGACCCCTCAACGCTGCTTTTGAACATCTGCTCACATGAGAGTGATTTCAAACATCATTATGTCTACAATTGCCTTCTCCTGGACTATAGCTGTGTCTCCTTAGAGTGGTTTCAGGAGGCTGAAGTTAGCCCTGAGTCCTCTATAGCAGCAAGCTGGGTCTCGTGGAAGTAGAAAAACCTCAACCCTATGGCAGATGTAACTGCAGGTTTCCAAAGGGTTACTTAATTTAATTTATAGCCTTTGCAGGATCTCTCAGATCTGAGTTATTGCTTTGGCTTTGGAAAGTTCCTTGGCGGATGCCCAAGTTTTGGGAACTGTCATTCTGAATTCTAGTTAATTCAGTTGTTTGTCTAAATGATTTCTGAGAAGTTTATCTCGTGGATCTAAGCATCCCACAGAGAAAAATCCAGCTGTGATAGAAATCATTAGGATAATGAAAGAAATCTCCTTGATCCAGTAGAATTTCCTCTGTAACCACCTTCAAGTGGAGCAGACTGCTGCCTCCCAAGGCTTTCTAGCTTTGTAGGAGTGCTATGGATTAAAAAGTGCACAAGAAGCTGTAGTGTGCGTGGTCAGTTCTGCCTTTGATTCTCTTCAACACCACGCAGCAGATGCAGATTCACAGCAAGGACCAAAGTAAATCCTTTCTCTTTGTAAGACATGAGTGGGGGGTAAAAAACCACAGGGGCTGACCCAAAATGCAGTTTATTCTTCTGTTCTGGCAAATATTAAGACCATTTTTACATGTTACTCTAATCCTTGCTCATCAGACTACCCGTCATCTACCAGAACTTCATACAGCTGGGGTTTTGCAGCCGGCTGAACAGCAAGGAGAAATTCCTGCCTCGCAGACGTTGCAGACTAAACACGAGATGAGAGCTGGCAGATGGGTTTCCAACGGGAAACACCAGGCAGCAATGACACAGCCTGGTCGGTGAGTGTCGGAGCACAGAGCAGTGTGGCCGTGATGAAGGGCAGCTTCAAGGCAAGCTGTAGAGGAGAAGGACAAGGCAGCTCATTGGGGCTCATGGAAAGCTCACAAAGTGTTCCATTGTCCTGTTTAGAAACAAAACAGAGGTTTTTTATATTCTCTGTTTCCTATCAGTTTTGCTGAAAAATGAATTTGCTCTGTGTTTACCCCACTCTGTCCCTGAAAACCTTCAAGGTCAGGTTGGACGGGACTCTGAGCAACCTGATTAAAGATGTCACTGCTCACTGCAGGGGGGTTGGACTGGATGACCTGGAAAGATCCCTTCCCACCCAAACCATTCCATGGTTCTATGTTATTGCACCTTTCAGTACTTGAGGGGTCTATAAGAAAGATGGGGACAGACTTTTTAGCAGGGTCTGTAGCAGTAGGACAAGGGGTGATGGTTTTAAACTAAAAGAGGGAGATTTAGACTGGATATAAGGGAGAAATTTTTTACACTGAGGGTGGTGAAACCCTGGCCCAGGTTGCCCAGAGAGGTGGTAGAAGCCCCATCCCTGGAAACATTCAAGGTCAGGTTGGACGGGGCTCTGAGCAACCTGGTCTGGGTGAAGATGTCCCTGTCACTGCAGGGGAGTTGGACTAGATGAACTTGAAAGGTCCCTTCAACCCAAACCAGTTCATGATTTTGTGATTCTACGATCAGTCCCACTTTCTATCTTAGATGTCAGAGCAAACAGATGAGCAAGTGCCTGTTAGCTCAGGTTGGAGGCTGTGAACTTGGAATACATTGGCCAGATGGAAGGAGCTGCTCTGTTTGCTTTGGGGGTGCGTGACCTCGTCCCAACAGCTTCAGCTGCTGCCTGGCGCTGGCAGCACGAGCAGGATTAACCCCGGCTCTTCCTCTACATGAGCTGTAACCGCTTCACAACCGCAGCAATGTGACCGATGAGCAGCAGTTGAGAAAATCAGAAGAAATATTAGCGTAATATTGTCAGCAGAAGATGAGATTACAAGCGATCTGCTTTTTTCTGTAAGGCTAATTGTTCCCATTATGGGATTAAACTGATTGATTTCCCGTCAGAAACGGTGCCTGGAAGAACAAAGTTAAAACCTCCAGTATAATGTGAGTCCTTTCACCGAGCAGCTGAACACTGAGCTCTTGTATTTTTTTTCTCTTGAAGTCATGATGGATGTCAGCTGTTGGTAAAGTCTGCAAACAAGTTTGGTACATTTTTAGTATCATTATTTCATCCAGTAGAAACCAAGCGCTGGTACCTATTTAGCAGAGGAGATCTCCAACCTTCCTTTGGGATTTCAGCATTTATCACCCCAACTCTTGAGTCCGCTGATAGCAATGCTTCCTTTTTTGGGTGTTGTACAGCTCCAGAATGCAGACAACTGGAGAAAATTAAGCTGAGTGTTCCCAATTTATGCAGGTCAAGGAAAGTTTGCCTTTTATCATTCTCAGATAAGTACAGCAAAATAACTGTTCTTGAAAGGCTGAGTTCCATAGATGCCGCTATTCAGCCTCAATAATCACCAAGGTTTCTGTAGGTGGGTTTCACCAAAGCTTCTCCATTCATTTCAGGACAGAGGGACAAATGATATGCTAACGAATGAGGGGGTTAAGCCTTGTGATGTCTTGTCCTCATGCATTCTGCCAAAATTAATTTAGCCCTATTCATCAGCAGCTGTCTCGCCCCGTGCGAAGGCATTATCGCTGCGCCAAGGGTGTCTGATACACTGCCCCAGGGAGAATCCAGAGTGAAGAGTCCCCATCCAGTGTAAACAGCTGCGCTCTGAAATGTGTAACCTGGATGGCAAGGGCAAGGCAATGCTGATAAAATTGCTTAGAGCATGAGAACAGGCACATGGTTGAGCTCAGTACTTAGTGTAGAGGCTTTCTCCCTCCACTCAGGCCGTTCTTAGAATCATAGAATCCTTTGGTTGGAAAAGACCTTTGAGGTCATTGACTTTAATCGTACCTGTCCACTGCTAAACCAGATCTCTGAGCACCTCATCTACCCGTCTGTTAAATCCCTCCAGGGATGGGGACTCCACCACTGCCCTGGGCAGCCTGTTCCAGTACCTGAGAACCCTTTCAGTGAACAAATTTTTCCTGATACCAAATCTGAACCTCCCCTGGTGCAACTGGAGGCCATTTCCTCTTGTCCTGTCCCTTGGTCCTTGGTTGAACAGACCCACCCCCACCTCTCTCCACCCTCCTCCAAGGGACTTGGACAGAGCCACAAGGTCTCCCCTCAGCCTCCTTTTCTCCAGGCTCAACACCCCCAGTTCCCTCAGCCACAAGGGAACTCAGCACACTTGTGCTCCAGACCCTTCCCCAGCTCCGTTGCCCTTCTCTGGACACACTCCAGCACCTCCATGTCCTTCTTGGAGTGAGGACTACAGGACTTTTGCAGAAGTTATCTATAGAGGCACAAGCACCTTCACGCCACAGGTGAAAACCACTAATATACAGGGAATCACAACATCACTTCTTACGGCCTTGGTGGAAACGTCCCCTAGAAAGCAATGTAAAATGCAGCGCCTACTTGGTGGTGGTTATCTGGGATGAGAGGAGTGTTTAACAATTTAAACTCTCCCAATTTTCTCTCTTCATCGGATTGCTGGAGGAGGATTTCCAAAAATCTTTTGAAAACATGTTTTGCTTGAATTTGACATGAAGTGCTATGAGGTAGTCAAGCTAGACAGAAGAATAAACATTCATCACCCACGGGCATTAAATGACGAAGCTCAGTAAGAGTAGCACCAGATGAAGAAACTCTCTCTGATGTCACGGGCTTTAGCTCAACCCTCATTTTTTGGTTACTGTAAAGAGACAAATGGCCTAAGCCTTCCTCTCACTGCCAGGCTCTGCAGGCCAGAACTAAGATGCTTTGATTTCCACACCCTGCCATTTCTGGGAGCGAATCTCCTGGGCACTAAGTAAGACCCAAAGTAGGCAAATAACATGCAAATGTAATTTTCAAGATTGCCATAACAATTCAAGCTTGGTCTTTTGAATTACTATGTCTCTTGTCTTATTTCTCTCCTAATAGTCCCTAAACTTGCATTTGTGCACCCAGATCACACAAATGTAATGGCACAGATTCAGAATCTCTGAACACAGGCTGGAACTTCACTGAGTAGGCAAAAATAAAAGTAATAGCCAATGTTTGTATTCTAGCACATAAGCAGGAATTCATAAATGCTTGCAGGAATGTAACATATCAACCTCCTTAAACAGCCATATCCTGTTCCTTTTGTTTCCTTCTCTGCTTTTGCAGTGACTGTTGCTACAACACCATCCATCACCGTTCCTTTCATCTGTCAGGCCCTCTGGCCGCCCGCCTACAGCTCCCTACCTGCCCCCTCAGGTCTGAGCTGTTGGGATTTCCCCTGTCTTTGTCAGTTTAGGGTGTAGATGTCCATCTTTTTCATCTGGAGCTGTGTGGGTGATGAAGTTATCCCCTCTGGTTCCTCAGCACTCTTCCCATACCGGCTCAGCTGGTTGCATGAATAGGTTTCAGTCAAACAAGATTAGTTTTAAGGGGTTTCATTGTAGGGCATTCTTGCTGGGGCTGAAATGTTGGTTAAGATGGGCATGGTCTAGGCTGAGACCAAGAACATGGACAATGTCAGAGAACAATGCCCATTGACATCCCTCCTCAGAGAAGGTCAAGCACATCAGGGAGATCTTATAGCCACCTTCCAATACCTGAAGGGGCTACAAGAAAGCTGGGGAAGGACTTTTCATAAGAGCAGTTAATGACAAAACAAGGGGAAATGGGTTTAAGCTGAAAGAGGGGAGGTTTAGATTAGATATTAGGAAGAAGTTCTTCACTGTGAGGGTGGTCAGACACTGGAACAGATTGCCCAGAGAAGCTGTGGCTGCTCCTCCCTGGAAGTGTTCTTGGCCAGGCTGGATGAGGCTTTGAGCAACCTGGTCTAGTGGAAGGTGTCCCTGCTGCTGGCAGGGGGGTTGGAACTGGATGAGCTTTAAGGTCCCTCCCAACCCAAACCATTCTATGATTCTATGATTCTATGATCTTTGTCCATCCCTTTCCTCTGGTATCATTAGGTTCTTGACACATCATTATGGAGTTAATGAGCTGCAGGCTCCTGCCATTGAAGATGCTCCCATGATCTCTTCAGACTAGGTTATCTCCTGGAGCACATTCCTTGAAGACACTCATTCTGTACAAATGCTAATTGAATTTTCTTGTTCCCCTCATTCCAAGCATGCAGTTACCGGGATGTGGAAAAGCTGAGCCTGAAACAAACATTTAAAGTATTTTGAAGGTTTTGTTGTTGCTCAGAGAAATAGATCTGACATTTACTGGAGTGCAAGAAATGGGTTACTCAGGAACTGCACCAGCCAGGCCAAAGCTCTGCCTTCCACTGCATCTGGGCAACTCATTGAGGTTGAGAGAGCTGCGGTGCACGATTCGGAGCAGAATTTGCCCTCAGAGTTTAAATAAAATAAATTATATTTAAGAACCTGCGAGGCTGTTGGGTGACATTGTATAAATGTCTAACAGCTTTGAAAGCTTCCATCCGATATTCAGTGATGTTAGTAGAAAAGCTGCCAGCAGTGACAGTGGGAATGTTGTTCAACGAGCAGCTTGGCCGTTATCCCCAGTGTTCAGTGGGCGTTGGGATAATCAGTGATTCCACCTAATGAAGAGTGGGATCTCACCCTTTCTTTTTTAACACATGCAGCCCCTTATGTTCTTCAGCCTTTTGCTGGGTTTCTTAGGAAAGGGTCTGACCTGTCTCTGGAGTAAAGATGCCTGATGTTCTGAAAAAAAATAAACAAAAACCACTGGAGGAGCGTGGAAAGCAAATGTCAGGAACGTTTGAGGTATTTGTCTGCTTCAAGCACGGCGTTACAGTGTGGTAATGAATCTAGAGCTGAACTTTAATTTATTATTAAGAAAATAACTCCCATCTGCTTCTCTAACCGAGGCATCTAAGGGCCTTTTCGCAAACATTAACCCCAAATTTGTCCTTCTGACGGGATAAATAATGTTTCTAACAAATGAGTGAGACTGTGGCATCGAGTGGTTAAATAACCAGTTCCAAGACAAACAGGCAGCTCGTGCTAGAAATCATACCCGATTTGATTCCCTCTCCTGTGGTTTAAGCAGAAGATGGATGTATCTGAAAAACTGACGTGGGACTGAGGATCCTCTTCTGTCCCATCGTTTGCCCCGAGGTCCATCCAGATACACCACTAGTGAACAGAAGCTAATGGTGTTCCACCAAAAGGAAATTATTTAATCTTTTAAAGATATTACACAAAATAACGCTTGGTTGCCAAAGAATATGGTATTTTTAGGGATGTTTAGGCACGCAAGGTGAGGTGTCACACGATCAAAAGAATCCTAGTAATTCTGGGGGCTCATAAAACATGCAGGAAGGGTGAATCATTCTGCCTTTTTAATTCCTCTGTGCCTCTTTGAAGATTTAATATGGGGTTTTTTTGTTTGGCTTTAAATCCTAACGGTGCTCTAAAGCTCATTATTTTTTCTCAGCAGCAGTAACGTTGACCTAGTGATGGTTCTGCTGAGCATGGCCAACGGCTGCTCTCAACCAGCACCGTGGTGTTGCCTCTGCTTGTCTGTTTTCAGGAAAACCTCATCCTGCCCAATTTGCATCATTTTTCTTTGTTCACCCCGAGAACCGTTCACTGCTTCTTTCAATATCTTAATTTCAGCTCTACTTTTAAAGCCATCAATGTTGCTGCTGAGGGAGAGAGAATACAAATACTTGGCACGGGTCAATATTTACTTTTCTGTTTTCATGGATGCAGAGTCAATTGTGCCTGTTTGGAATGTCTCAGGAGAAGCATGAATAGTTTAAACATGTGTTCAAGGAAGATTTTTAGTTTATGGATCCACAGGTATTTTTCCAAGTTAGAGTCATAGATTCATAGAAACGTTTGGTTGGAAAAGACCTTTGAGATCATTGAGTCCAACTGTACCTGTCCACTGCTAAACCAGATCTCTGAGCACCTCATCTACCTGTCTTTTAAACCCCCCCAGGGATGGGGATTCAAACCACTTCCTTAGGCAGCCCGTTCCGGTACCTGAGAACCCTTTCAGTGAAGAAATTCTTCCTCACATCCAATCTGAACCTCCCCTGGTGCAACTAGAGGCCATTTCCTCTTGTCCTGTCCCTTGGTCCTTGGTTGAACAGACCCACCCCCACCTCTCTCCACCCTCCTCCAAGGGACTTGGACAGAGCCACAAGGTCTCCCCTCAGCCTCCTTTTCTCCAGGCTCAACACCCCCAGTTCCCTCAGCCGTGAACTCAGCACAACTGCTCCTGGCCCTGCTCCGCTCATTCCCAATGGATGTTCATCACAAAGGCTTGATTAGAGAAAGATTTTACAGTTACACAGTTATTTTGTGTTGGCTAACTCAGTGCAGATGTAGCTGTGGGAGCCCAGGCCATGGCTTTTGTGTGATGTCCTACAAGCTTTACCCACACTCGCCTCTCAGAAAAGTGCTCGTTGACACACACTGGCCATCACACACCAACGAAACACCTTGAAGAATCACAGGGCACATGAGGCTGGACTGGCCCTCTGGAGGTCATCAGACCCAGGCTCTGGCTCAGAGCAGGGCCAGCTCTGTAGTTAAATCCCCTTTCCGAGTCAGATGGGGTCTGACGAGCTGAAGGAGAGATATGTAGTGCTCTTGAGATGCCACAGGAACCTCAAGTGTCCCACTGGTTCCTAAAGTGCAGCTGGGATGGAGCAGGCACGTTGCTGAGTTCAACAGCAGAGAGGTTTCTCTGCATCCCAGAGTCACTGAGCATCAACTGCTGATGACTCATTTGGAAATGATTTGTTGGCAGCACGTCCCCATCCAACACGCAGCCTCTGTCCGACCCTTCCCTCGCTGCACACACCGTTTCTGTGCTGTCGGGCAGGGATGAAATCCTGCTGACAACAACAGGGGGAAAAAACCAAAATCCCTGAGAGTTTCTGATCCTGTGAGGAATTTGACAGAGGAAATAGTGGAAACCCCTTTGCTGAACTTGGCAAACAAAGTTTGGATAGTGCTGTCAGGAAAATATTCTTCACTGAAGGAGTGAAGCAGCTTATTAGGTCTTTATTTCTGTGACTATGAAGACAGAATTAATGAGTAAGAGGCTGTTAGGGCCGGTGTCCAACGGAACAGTCACAACATGCTTAGGGAAGCACGCTTCTTCTTTCCTTTTGGACAAACAAATGTGGTATTTTTAGTCCCAGACAGAGCTTTCTCCTCTGTAATGATGTCAGGTTCCTGTTAGCTCATCAGATTGGGTAAAAAAACTAAAAAGAGCCCAAATTGTACATCCCACTAGGTCTGAGCAGCAGCTGGAGGTGGATCGGTGGGGAGAGACTTTCCACTGCTGAATGGCACCCAAGCAGAGGAGCAGGCAGGATGCAGAAGCCCAAACAAACCACAAAGCCTGATTCTGGTTTGAACTGAACTCTCGTTAATTTATCTCCATTTATGGAGTTATTTTATGTCAGACAAGAATATTACGCTACTCGAAGGCTGCTTCATTTGAGACAAAATATGTGATGACCTAAACAAAATAACCAAATCCACAAATTATACCCAGGTGGCGAATTTATTGTTCGTGTTTTTAAAAGCCTTTTTTATATAATCCTCCTCGTGGGCGGTTAATCGGCGAGGCAGGATCCCTGGCTGGTGTCCGTCTGTGTAGCTCTGTCCAAGTGGATTCATCTCCGCTGCTTTATGTTTGCCTCATATATTTTCATGTTTTTATGCTGAGAAATCTCATAATTTTTGTGGCAGCGCTGATATTTTCAGAACTAGAGGACTTAAAGCCAGAGTGGTTGTTATAAGTGGTAAAGAAACATCGTAATTTTATAAGGGTGGTGGTTTGCAAGAGGGATAAGGAGGGTGTCCTGGTTGGAGCTGGTGGGGGCACAGCAGATCCTCTTCCGTGCCTGGAGTGGATCCAGCCCTTCACATCTCCCCCTTCCCACATCCCAGCATCTCGTTGCTTTCTCTGCAGCTGGAGGTCTCTGCTTCTCCCCAGCTCGCAGCCCCAGGCTTGTGTAACTCCGCTACAAAACGTTCTCAGGAGGGTTTTCATTTCTGTCTCGTGTTTTTTTCCTCTCATAGGCAATCAAATCACATTCACCTCAAGCTTTCTATCCAAGAAACTCAAGTCATTTCCTTTGACCATTCATTTGAGGCTTGTTAGTTTATAAAGAAACTTGATTCTCTTCCACCACCCTTCCCAGACGCTTCCTCCGTGTTCCTGACCCGCGTGGCGGTAGGAAACGCAGGTGCCTGAACCTTTGGCTGCTGGCACCCGTCACCGTGGGAGAACAGAAGTGCAAAGCCATGTGCCTCGAATCCTCAGCCTGATGATTTCCTAAATCCTTCCAGCATGGAAATTTTTGCAGCTCCTAGTTATAGATCCTTAGCACTCAAAAAAAAAACCCCAACCAAACAACCCTTTTCTTAGAGATCTCTAAAATATTTAGGGTCAGCTCCTATGGGCTGTGAGTCAGCGTGGCCTTGGGGTCTTGAATGAAAGGCTGCCATGCCCTGTCATGGGTGGGGACACTTCCACAATGCTTGGAATAAAACTTAGGTGTTCCTCATCGGATGTGTGGTCCCTCCTTGGCTGACCCACTCCCCGAAAGGGACAGGATGTTTGAGGTGGATGGATGCAGACAGACACAAGTTCCAGGTGATATGTCATGCACCAATGTTCAAAATTAATTTTAGGGTGTAGAAAAAACCCCTTTCTGGCTCGTTGGAGGTGCCTGAGAGGGAAGTTTCTGAGTGAGGCTGGAGCCTAAATGGGATTTACTTTTGCTGAATGCACTAAGGGGCCCCTAAACGTTTTGTGTGTTGGCTCTGATCCCACCCACGTGGGCTTTCCCCTCAACGCGGCTTTTCCGAGCAGGCCAGAAGAAGGAATGGATTGCTTGTGATATTTCCCAGGCATTTGCTTTATAGTCACTGAAGACAAACTGTATTTCGTTTCTAATGAAACAGGGATGTTTCTGAGCATAATGAAGTTCTTGCCTTTGTTTTGTTTTTCATAGCCCAGCATTATGTGACATATAAAACCACCTCATTTGTTTTCCATTGCCTGTAAGTAAATTCCCCCAGAAGACCACCACTGAGCAGATGTTCTTGAGGAGACCAGCCCAGCTCCCACAGTTCCATCTCCTGGGCTCAGCCAGACCCTTGGCCCCACAGAATGATAGAACCATGGAATGATTTGGGTTGAAGGGACCTTTCAAGGTCATCTAGTCCAACCCCCCTGCAGTGAGCAGGGACATCTTCAACCAGATCAGGTTGCTCAGAGCCCCGCTCCATCCTCCTGCCCTCCTGCAATGGCAGCTGGGGGTAAAACCAGCCAGCACAGCCTGGCACCAGGTAGGAGCTGCTATGTCCCCCTTCCCAGTATTGCCTGGGATGGAAATCTTTCTGTGAGATCATGGAATCATAGAATGGTTTGGGCTGGAAGACACCTTAAAGATCATCCAGTTCCAACCCCCCTGCCATCAGCAGGGATGAGATGGGGAGAAGGAAGAGCTGCTTTTCAGGTTTCAAAGCTGAGACTTGCAGAAATGAAGTGACTTTAGACTGGATATAAGGGAGAAATTTTTTACACTGAGGGTGGTGAAACCCTGGCCCAGGTTGCCCAGAGAGGTGGTAGAAGCCCCATCCCTGGAAATATTCAAGGTCAGGTTGGACAGGGCTCTGAGCAACATGATCCAGGTGAAGATGTCCCTGTCACTGCAGGGAGGTTGGACTGGATGATCTTGAAAGGTCCCTTCACCCCAAACCAGTCTGTGAGTCTACGATCCTCTGATTCTATGACCTTACCTTTGGGAACACCAGCACAACCTGTGTCTTTGAAACTGCAATCCCATGAATTCACACAACCCATCCTCTCTGCTCCCCTCCAGCTGGTTGTAGATGCTCCACGGTCACTCAGGGAGCCGGTAGCGCTCCTGGAAGAGAAGTGGTGGCAGCAGCCAGCCCGGGGGTGTCAGGGCCAGAGGGGCCCACGGCTCCTCTCCCCTGGCATTTGCTGCTCTCCCAGTTGGGTATTTTGGAAGCACATGGAGAATCAAGCACGGAGCGATGGATGTTTTCCACATGAAGTCTGCTTGCCAGAGCTTACGGGTCTTCATTTCCTTTGGTGTCTGGAAGTCACGTTAGGAGCACCTGCTTCTCTTCACGGATGATAACTAACACACAGTCCTGTGTTTCTTCTGCATTTAATGAAGGAATTACTCCCTAAAGGACTCAGTACGAAATTCCTGTGTTCTTAAAGATGTGCCAACGTCCTCTTCGCAAATCTTTGGTTCCCACCAAAGTTAGTGGAAAGACATCTTTGAACTTGCCGTGGCTGGGTTGGGGCCCTCATTTGAGTTCACTTCAGGATAACCCTGAGGAAACTTGTTGCTTTCTAAATGTGGAAGAAATTATATATTCCACTTGCTGTGATTGCCAAGGAAAAAATAAAATATAAGGATTTTTTTTCTTTTAGCTCCAGACTTTTTGCTTTTACGTTCTAGGACGAGGGGTTCATAAGGTTGTTGAGAGCAGTGCATGTAACACTGATTTACACCGTTGGTGTAATGTTAGTATTAATATCAACATGACCCAAATAATAATAATTTGATCCAGAAAATAGATTCCCACAACTCTCAGCGTATCTTGTGGGATTCTTGAGTTGAACTCAGCTAATCTTGATTAATTTGAGTTTGCCTCTTGAATGTGCTGTTTTAATTTAATTCAGGGCAGCGGTAATGCTCTACAGAACCTGGGTTTCTAATTAATTCAAATAAATGTTTCATTAAAGTGGATGGATCTTCTGCTGGGATGTATCAGCTCTTCCTCCTCACAGCGCTCAGTGAAGCAGAATATAAAGCTGCTGAAATCCAACATACATTTGCAATGAGTGCCACAGAGAATCTGTCATGAATGTGAGATTTTTCAGGATACTCTCCCCCTGGGACACAGGGCTTCCTCCTCATCCTCATCATCTTCAATCAGTTTACAAACCAGCTAATTTATAAATCAGCTTATTAGACATCAGAGGTCAAATCTTGGGCTGAGGGACACCTAATGAATGTTGGCTTCTCCCACGCTGAGCATCAGCCAATTCCACATGTAAATAAACCCAACCCCCTCCTCAGATTTCCCCATTTCAGAACAACAAAAATAATCCATGTTCTGTGAATTATTAAAATGACAGAGGGGGACAGTGCTGAGTTGAGTATGTGGTGGCCTGGGTTGGCCATCAGTGCAGCCAGAAATGTCTCCAGCTTCTGCTGGAAAACACTTGGAGATCCACAGAGATGGAGCAACATCTTAGAGTCCTGCTATTGCTCCGGGCACAAAAACGCTCTGAAATAACCTCTTTCTTTTGGAGTCTGTCCTGCAGAATAAACCACAGTATTCTGGATTATTAGCTCCTTTAAAAGCCCCATAAAGACACTGTGTTTCAGAGAAGTTTTAAAATAAGTTCAATTTCATTTTCTTTCTGAAATAGGCTCTGAGGTTCACAAGGATTTGCTCTTTATTTATTCCTTGAGCCCAGCCTGTAATTTTTTGCCCTTTTTTCTGTGTGACAGTAGCCAAAATGGCCATTACAAATCTCAGACTGCCGTGTTTTGTGAGTCAGTGGCAGCAGAAGGCGAGCTGAGGTCACCATGGGGGTTGTTTATATGGAATCACGTTCATTAATTGTCGATGATATGCTTTGGGTTTACATCACCCCATTGTTATTGGGCTGTGCTCATCCTGGCTAAACACGGTTTATTTTCAGCTGCTGCCCTCTCCTTCCCTTCCAGCTGTTCCCATCGTTGTGCCCTGGCGTGAAATACGCGGAGGCGTTTAGTCAAAACCCCCCAAATTCCTGTCACCACCTTCACGGTGGTTGCAGCTGTGAGTCCTGTCTTGGGAGAACAACTCCAAGAGGCTGGAGCCAGCGATGATGACCACGGCTGCCTGAGCCCCGGGGAGCAGCGGGGGATCCGCTCCTCTGCTCCCCATCCCTGCGCTGGAAAGTGCCTCTGGAATTAGTGAGCAGCTCGCTTGGACTCTGTCTGATTTAAAGTCTGGAAGGTGCCTCTGCTAACGAAGCTTTGCCAATTTCATAGACTCATCGAATCCCAGAGTGGTTTGGGTTGGAAGGGACCTTAAAGCTCATCCAGTTCCACCCCCCCTGCCAGCAGCAGGGACACCTTCCACTAGACCAGGTTGCTCAAAGCCTCATCCAACCTGGCCGAGAACACTTCCAGGGAGGAGCAGCCACAGCTTCTCTGGCCAACCTGGGACACTGTCTCACCACCCTCACACCAAAGAATTTCTTCCTCACATCTCATCTCCATCTCCCCTCTGCCAGTTTCAAGCCATCACCCCTTGTTCTGTCACTCCCTGCTCTTGTCAAAAGTCTTTCCCCAGCTTTCTTGTAGGCCAAATTTTTCTCAGCTGAGCTTCTGACCCCACATGTTGATTGACTCATTGCTAATTATTTATTTGGAGAAATCAGCGGTGGTTCTTAAATGTGGATTTTTATTGGCAAAGACAGCACAGGAGTCTGGATTCTCATGTGTAGCTGTTTTACCCAGAAACTCAGACGTAGCAAAGAGGACAGGCCTGACCAAGCACCATGATCAGTGAGGATGTCCATTTGCGTGGAAAACAAGTAAATTCCAAAAAGGAGCTCTTTGGATGCACCAACAGGGATGGGATGGGCTGGGAAGTCAGAGATGGAGCCGGCTCCGGCTGTTTGCCATGAGGGATGTGGAAAACGTGTCCTCCCTCGTTGCCGTTCCCCTCCAGGGTCACCATCCATTGTCCAACGGCGTTTGGTTCCCAGCTCCGCTGCAAACATCCCCCTTCTCCAAACAGCTCCGCACATCCTGCTGCTCCATGTCATGCCATGTGCAGGGTGGTGGTGCAGGAGCTGAGGCAGATCACAGCCCTTTGTCCTGCCTCCTCTTCCTCTCCCTGTGGGACACAGGGCTGCCTCCTCATCCTCATCATCTTTATCCTCTGCAGAGGCAGCACAAGGGCTCCCCTGGCCTCAGCTCTGCACCTTGGCAATTCCCAGCAGCTCTCCTTGGGGCTGCTCCCTGCCTCACTTTCCAAACTTCTCCTTAATAAAGTCATGAAGATCTACAGAGGCAAAACACACTCAACTCTACCTCCAGACTCAATATCACACCAAATAGCTCTGGGGGCATATTTCTGGTTTCTGAGGTGGACAGCAGATGCCAGCAGGGACAACAAGCTCTCCTGATAATTTAGTGTAATAATGGTGTTAGCAAGGGCTAAATGGCTAATTTAATTGTGAATGAAACTAATCACCCTGCCAGGGAATTGCCACGAATACTTTTAAGACCAATGAAAACAGACTGGCCCGGAATGAAATCCACTCACTGTAGCAACGCCACCGTAACATCTTGTGCGTATTTATTGCCAAGGATGTTGGCTTTTGGGTTATTTGACAAAATAACGGCCTCAGCTGCTCTCTGCTGTTTGGCACCGTGTCAGGAGAGCATGGAAAACAGGGAATCCTGTTCCACAGGCTCGTAGAAAGGAGGTGAGAAAAAGGGAAAGAAAGTCAACATAGGTTACTTTTTACAATCATCTCCTAATTATGCAAGCAAATAATTTGATGGATTTTGTGTGATTTTTGTTTCCTGGCTGCAAAGAGGGGATTTTTTGTGGGGGAGGGTGTTCAGAAAGCCTCTCTGCTTATTTATCTCTTTGACCTCAGCATTACCCCAGCTGTGGCCAGGATGACAAATGTACATCCATGGACTCGGAGCTGCGAGGTTAAAAGGAAAAGTGACTCATCCAGCGTGAAACCCCCCAGGAAAAAGAAAATCCCTTTGGATGGAGAGAGGTGTTAGACCAGCAGCTTGACTTTGGCCACTCGCTGCCTTCTCGCTGGATGAACTTTTGGTCTAGTACTGTCCAACCACAGAGACTTTGGGGTAGAGTTTTTAGACTAACTCCTTAGAAGCACGGGAGCTGGGGGGCAGGGTTTGTCTGGCCATAGGTGTTGGCATGTAGGTCATCCAAGAAACAGCCTGGAAGGGAGGAACAGAAAAATCTGCCAGCCTTGAGTGCCCTTCATAGAGTCATCAGCTGCTCTGAGGACAACTTCATCCTGTGGGTCACAGTCCCGTGTCACGTAACAACTCATCCACAAACATTCCCATGGTGGAGGGAGCAGCTTGAACCATGTAACTGTCCCAAGGCAGGTATCTGGAGAAACTTTTGATGTTGGTAATGAACTGACTGGAAATGGAGCTGTAACAACAGAGCTGACCATCACCACTTCTGTCTGGTTTACACCCTTCAACACCATTGATTTCAGTGCTCTTCCCCCTCTGAGCTGCACTGATGTCTGGCAGTTCTCAGCTGCCTTAGTCTGGGGTGGCTTTGAGTTGTGGCATCAACCAGAGAAGCTGCACAAGCTCTGCCTGTCTGCCTTAGCTTGACGTCTGGACACTACCACCATTGTGTTGGATTTCCCTCAAGCTGAGCCTCTAATTTGTTGCTCTGTTTGCTCCAACACTTCCAGAAGTACTTGTCTGCCCACGTGCTTGGATCCCCGTGGAGGTCACAGGGCTCTCCATCCCTGGGCAGCCGGGAAATTGCATGATGGTATGGAAAATACCAATAGTGTTGTTGAGTTTTGTTGCCAGGGGAACAGGAGCTCAAGCCAGCAATACGGCCCATGGGCGGGTGGAAGGCTGCCTGTCGTGGAGGATGCCCAGAGCTCTGTCTTTAAACAATGACATAGCAAAAGAATGAGACATGAAAGGCTGAGAGCTGCTCTGTGGGGTTAGTCTTCCATTTCTTTTGACCTTTAACTATAAATTGTCCCTCTGATGACTGTCTCATCATATAATCTGATATTGTGCGTGTTTTTTCATGCACTGGCATTAATAAATGGGGCTGTGTGCTCCCTCCTTTCTCTCTCTGGGTGACCTTCTGTACGGAAAAGACTTCATCCAGAAATGAAAGGCTCTCTTCACCTTCAGCCCACATAAATATCTTTTCACATGCAAATGCCTGAGACCTTCTGCAATCTGTACCCAGATGTCACAGGTAATGGCTTTGCATCTTTCAGTCCTATCACTACGTTGCTTTCATTTAGGAAGGAGGGAGTAGGATTCAAAGAGGAGCTGAACACTTCTGTGGTGAGTGAGCACGTTTGCAGCTATAAAAGCACCAGGTCACAGAGGAGTGGGAAGGTCAAACTGCCCCACATGTGTCCTGCAGACAGCAGGACTCTGCCGAGCTCCCCAGTGCTGATGGAGATACTTGAAATAACCAGGGCTGGGTGCCACCAATGCTGGCAGGACAGAGATCAGCATCACACCCAGCTCCAGCCTCAACTTCTTCTGTCCCCAAAGTCCTTCCCCACCAGCATCTACAGGGATCCACACTGTGCTGATGACTAGCTGGCCTGATGTGATTAGAACCAAACTGTGGACTTCTACAGCTTTGCATTGAGGCCGTGGCAAGGAGCCAGCTCCCACCACAGAATCCCAGACTGGTTTGGGTTGGGAGGGACCTCAAAGCTCATCCAGTTCCAACCCCCCTGCCAGCAGCAGGGACACCTTCCACTAGACCAGGTTGCTCAAAGCCTCATCCAACCTGGCCTTGAACACTTCCAGGGAGGAGCAGCCACAGCCTCTCTGGCCAACCTGGGACACTGTCTCACCACCCTCACACCAAAGAATTTCTTCCTCACATCTCATCTCCATCTCCCCTCTGCCAGTTTCAAGCCATCACCCCTTGTTCTGTCTCTCCCTGCCCTTGGCCAAAGTCCCTCCCCACCCTTCCTGGAGCCCCTTCAGGTCCTGGGAGGCCACTAGAAGGTCTCCCCGGAGCCTTCTCCTCTCCAGGCTGAACAGCCCCAACTCTCCCAGCCTGTCCTCACAGCAGAGGTGCTCCAGCGCTTGGATCATCCTTGTGGCCTCCTCTGGACTGGCTCCAGGAGGAGTAATTTCTTCATCGAGGCATTTCCACCTGCACAAACACAAGGCAGGCGAGTCCAAGGCAGTGATGCTCCAGTTTGCCCACTGCCCCACATATGTCAAGGAACAGAAATCACCCAGTGAAAAGTGGGCTCACGGTGAACACTCAAAAATTACTGTTTCTTCAAAAGTGGTGGGAAATTTAGTTTTCTGCTGCCTTACAACATCCACATCTGTGATACATCACGGAAACGTGCAGCCAAACATCCATGGATAGAGGAGGAGGAATAAAGAGCTTGAGCTAGCATGGAGGAGCGATTTCCCCATGGAAGGGTGAGGCCATCACACCACGACTCCCTCAGCTTTGAGCTGGAGGCCCATGATGGTGATGCTGAGCAAGACCTCGGCCGGCTGAGTCAGCCTTATCGTCCGGGGCCGTGCGGGAGGGAGCGGGGGGGTTATGGATGGGCTGTCAGGCTCTCCCCGCGGGATCTGCCTTTATTAGGTAGCGTCACAGCTGCTGGCGACTTGCCACGGGAGTTTTAAAAAATGCTTTTAAAGAAATCTTGAAGGGAGGGTGTGTTAAACACACTGTGCTGCCGAGAGAAACAGACCCAGCTGAGAGGAATATCTGCACAGTTCCTGCGGGGTTGGTAACGTTTGCTGCCCTCTGCTCTATCTGCCTGCCTCAATTTCAGGAATTGTGTTAAATTTATTTATTTTTATTTCTCTCAAGACAGATTTCAGGCCTGGTTCCTCTGCCCTCTGCCAAGGGATGGAGGTTACACGCGGAGTGCGTGTGTGTGTGTGTGTGTCAGGCTCTGCTTGTGATGAGCAAGTGGCCAAAGGTGGCCACGCAAACCATGAAGGTCTGGCCAGGGCAGCGGGTGGTGGGTCCTCCCCCAGCTCAGCTGTGCTCAGGGATGCACAAAATCACAGAATCCCAGACTGGTTTGGGTTGGGAGGGACCTTAAAGCTCATCCAGTGCCAACCCCCCTGCCAGCAGCAGGGACACCTTCCACTAGACCAGGTTGCTCAAAGCCTCATCCAACCTGGCCGAGAACACTTCCAGGGAGGAGCAGCCACAGCTTCTCTGGCCAACCTGGGACACTGTCTCACCACCCTCACACCAAAGAATTTCTTCCTCACATCTCATCTCCATCTCCCCTCTGCCACTTTCAAGCCATCACCCCTTGTTCTGTCACTCCCTGCCCTTGGCCAAAGTCCCTCCTCACCCTTCCTGGAGCCCCTTCAGGTACTGGGAGGCCACTAGAAGGTCTCCATGGAGCTTTCTCCTCTGCAGGCTGCACAGCCCCAGCTCTCTCAGCCTGCACACACAGGCTCTGCAGGTGACTCCATCCCTTCTCCCTCTGCATGATTCCTCTCTGTTTCCTTCACCCTCCCCTCCCACACCCACCCCAAAACCAAGGCCAGGAGGGTGCGGGGTGCTGCTGCAGCAGCTCTGAGCCCTCTGCCAGCGATGGCTCCATTGGGTATGGGCAGCCCACACTGCACAGCTGTACACAGCTGGGACCAGTGGCTTTTGGCTGCAGGGAGTGGAGCTGGTGCTCATCTCACGGTTGAAAGAGGGGTGGGGATGCAGGATAAAGTCCAGGCAGTCATATGATGAACTTTGGTGTCAATTCACTTTGCCTTCCTTGAGAAAGTGTCTGTAAGATCATGGAAATTAATAGTCCTGCTGTGTCTCCACTGCTTTTCCAGCCAGCAGAGCCTGTGGTGCAGCTCCTGGCTGGTGTGAGGTCCAATGCACAGCAGCTACCATTGGCTTCCCCCTCACCTGATTGCCCACCCAGCAAGTGACCACACCAATTTAAGTAAATTCATTTAGAAACAGTCTCTTTCAGGCCACACAGTTTCTGCAGGTCCCTGGGGCTGAGTGTCCAAGGGGAGCTCATTCTTTCCTGCTCATTTCTTTCCTGGCTGCCCCAGCACAGCGGTGACAAAGGCTGCATTGAGCAGGAGCCCTGGCAGTGGCAGATGCCATCCAGACATCGCTCTGCTTGTGCCAGGGATTCACAGAGGCTGTCACAAAGCCTCTTCCCTTCACAGCCAGCTCGGGCTCCTGCACGCACAGCCTGGTGGGAGCAGGTTCCCCCTTCAGCCAAAGCAGATTAATCCCAAATAATTCAAGATCAAGAGAGTAACCGCGGCGTTACCCATCCCGGGGTGACTGAGAGCTTATTGATCCCACCAGTTCCATGTTCTGCTACCAAGCTGCTGAGTCTGTATTTGGGTGTGTTTAATGTTTTTAAGGACAAGGTCAGGATCCTCAGGTTTTGCAGAATATACTCCCATTCTTTTAGTTTAAAAGAAACGTGGCACATACCCTAAATTCAGAAATACCCCTGATTTTCCAGCTGGGTTATAGGAGAACCATTGGAGCTATTAAAGGCTTTGTTAGTACCCAAACTATGTATGGCAGAAGCTGGTACCATGTTAAAAATGATTTGTGAAATATCTTGCTTACATGTGTATCCACAACATGTTGGCAAAATGTGAATTTATATTTATTTTTTGATGTGAGGTAACAAATTCTTGCATGTTAGCCAGTTCTGCTTCCTTGGCTAGCCGAGACTCTTCCCTTTGGGGATAACGACTGTTTTACCTTGGCCATGTGGAGCCAGCCCAACTACCAGGGAGGGGAATGGACTTGTTCTGAACATCTACAGCAAGAAAACTCTTCATTATTTCAATGTTCAGTTTCAGTTGTGGATTTTTTTAGATTGGAAATGGATGCATGGAAATATAGAGCTAGACAAGGGATCCAGTCCCTCACCCTGAAAGATCTGGTGGATCAGGGATCTGGTTGATCACAGATCTGGTTGATCAGGGATGTGGTTGATCCTGCTCTTCCATGAAGATGCCAGCCCAAACTCCTCCAAAAAAGCTGGCTGGCACATTGCTTGTCCTGCTTGCAGAGCTGCTTGCAGGAGTTGCACCCCCAGCAGCTTGATATTAAAACAACAATTTCCAGCTTAATCTCTTCTGCTGAGATGAGAACTGAACCTGATGTTCTTTATCCCCACCCATCCTTGTTGGGGGAGTCCTCCAGCCCAAGCCTCCACTCTCCTCTGATGCCTGGCTGTGCTGTGGCTTATGAAGGGCAGCTGAGCCCCTCTGGGTCTGTGACCCACTGCAGCCCCTCTGGAGAGCCACTGGCCATGGGGAGGGAAGGGACCTGTCCTGGTTTTTGCCTGGGACAGTTAGTTTTCTTCTTAGTAGCTAGAATAGCACTGTGGTTTGGGTCCAGCACTGGTTTTGTTATGAGAAGAAGGTTAATAACACACTAATGTTTCCAGTTGTCACTGGAAGTCGAAGGACTTTGTG
>NW_010331129.1:49003-56559 GCF_000700745.2 Antrostomus carolinensis | reverse complement strand
TCCTGGGCTGATCCCACCCGCGCGGTGCCTCCCGGGCGGCGGGGCGTCCGGCTGCCTCCCGTCCCCCTGCTCCGCCGGGACCGAGCCCCGCGCGGGAAGTCGCCGTCAGCTGCTGGGCGGCCGCGGGGACCGGGGTCCCGGCGAGGGGGCTGGGCTGGGCTCCGTACCCGCTCCTCGCCTGGACCTGCCCGCCTTCAGAGGCTGCTGAAAGGCGGTCGGGGAAAATTCTGAGCTGTGCCTTTTGCGGTGACTTAATCTGATCACAGTTAGAACAGATACATAATTAAAATGTGTTAGGGCGAAGAGCACGCCTGGCTAAACTTATTCACCGTCCTGGGGTGTTTCATGCTCCATTGGAATTAAGCCATCCAAAAAGGGAGCGCGGATTGACTCTGACAGCTTTTCACCGGCCCCTCTCTCCTGTGGCGTGAGGGAGATCGACCGTCTCCCCTGGGTGCGGGGGGTGCCCAGCGGAGCTCCTCCGCCGGCCCTAACGGGGCGGTTGGAGCCCTCCGAGGGGGCAGCAACCGGCCGTCCCGGTGCGTGAGTGCCTGTGGACTGCTCCGTGGTCCCTGCTTCGTGGCTCAGGTCCTCGCTGCCAGCCAACTCTCCGAGCAGCTGCCCAGCAGGGTTGGTGCCTTGGGGCTTTTTGTGTGAGAGGAGGAACGCGAGGGGAGCGGTGAGGTGGGATAAGGGATGCGCCTGGGCAGAAAAACGTTACTGGATGAGCTGAGCTTCCCGGCGCAGTGGTGGGATGCGAAAGGGTCAGTGATGTCTTTGATTAGGTATTTGACTTGGGAAATAACCTGCCTGTCCTGGAGTCAATTAGTTACTAAACTTCGAATTTTCCTCCCATATGCCCTATTACGGTGCACCTGCCCTGTTTAAGGATCTTCCAGAATAAGCCTCCCCGTGCCCGTTTTCAAGGATTACTGCTATTAAACCTATTATGCTGGAGGTAAATGACAAGGGTTAGTCCTCTGACTGGGAACAGCCTTGGCTGAAATGTGTGGTGATTCAGGCTTCAGTTCTTCAGGTCATTAGATGCACTTGAAGCCTTATGAAGCAATTCAGGGTTTTTTTTTTTAGGTTTCTGTGAGCCTTCTAGTTATCTACAATGATTTTTCTTAAACCTATTTTAATGTTTCAAAACTTCATTCACAAACAGTAAAAGAAAAAAAAAATCTGCTGTTATCCTGAATGCAAAGTCTGAGTTGGATCAATAGAAAGTAGTGAATATTTTGACACACTGACCCTATTTTAAAACTCCTTATTATAGGTAAGAACTGCAGAAGTTGTGGAATATTTACAGAACCCAGGGTATTATATATATTGCAATATTTAGGCAAAATTGGGTTGATTAAGGACATGCTTATAAGCCTGTCCTGCAGGCCAGTTCAGAGTGGCTAGGCATAGAAAGCAATTTGAAGTTCTACTTGCTGTTACTGTTATGGAGGTCAAGGTTACTCTTAAACTTGCCTGAATGTGCTTTAATGTAGTTAGAAAACAGTGATATGTGTGTCATTTCTGAAAGGGTGGAAAAGATAATCACACGCTGTCTTTGCTAGTATTAATCCCAGACTATTTAAAAGGTGTTCTGAAATACTGCTTTGTTTCTGTGTTTACCTCCTAACTAAATAAAGTACTTCTCATCATTGTAGCTAAGATTTAGGCATTCACTAGAGTGCTCTGAAAGCCAGTTAATGGCATTTGTGTATGCAGGGTCATCTAATGAGGATGTTTTTCAACTGCAGCACTGGAAGGGGCAAGGCAGAAATGGCTGTTGCATGCTAGTAATTGTTGAACTAGAAAGGGTTATCTGTTCAAAGAGGCAGGCTCTCAGACCCAAAGTATTCTTTTAACTGTAATCACAGAGTCTCGCTGCCCTGCAGGAGCCGGCTTGAAATGTAACACTAGAAAAGGAGGTCGATGCTGGAGCTGCAGGACACAGCCCTCCATGTGGGAGATGGATTGTACTACTAACTTTAAGTGAATCAAGATTGTGTATTTCAGCTGGGAACCTGCAATGTTTTGTTTCAGGAGGGCAGCATATTGCCATAGCTTTTTCTGCTTCCTTTGCCATTATATTGAAATTACATCAGAATGTTCTTTTTAATATAGTGATCAAACTTACTATATAAAGAGTGTCTGTAATTGCTTTCTGTATTTTTTTTTTTTTTATGTAGGTTGGGTAAGATTAAGTGGCATCGTAAAAACTTCTTATAGCAAAATCAATTTCCCAATGGTAAAACTTAATATTTTAGCAGCAGCACGGCACCAAACCAAAGACTGTATGGACAGTGATATAACAAACTTGCTTGTAGTTTGGGCTTTATGACTCTATATCAAAGGATTCAGTATTTTATTTCTCACCCAGTTAAACTGAAATTGAACGATTTTAAAACCTGAGGAAGTTGAGTAAGCAAATGTATACATTCTTACTTTTCATCATTAGCCTGCCTAACTTCTTGTTGCTTTCAGGCTGGACAGATATGTGGCACACACATAATCAGTGCAAACATGTGATCTTTTTGATCAATTGACTTATTGATTACTTTGAATTAAAGTGACAGCCTCTAGATCAGAGAACCAGTGTAAAGAAGAAACACTGCTTTATTTTTTTTCCTGTAGAGTTAGAAAACAAGGTTTTGCCACCCTATTCTTTGCTAATGCAGTTCTCACAGACAGCTGTGATATTTCCTAGTACATGTGTAGATTGTTAGGGGGAAATTCCTCTCCCCAACTCAAAACCATCTTGTTCATCTAGGAACAAATAAATACATTTTTTACGTCCTTTTGCTTATTTGTTTTATTTGAAGCTGGATGTGACATGCAGTAACCCAAAAGAAGAGATGAATGTGGGAAAAGGAGAGGAAATATTTAGATGTTGGTCTAATGCCACAGTGAGCTCACATTGCTTGTTAATAAAGGTTTATTTATTGCTGAGCACAAGCATCTTGGAACTGATAATAAGGGATAGGGAGGAATGCAGTTTCCATTCCTGCGGATGTATTGAAGATCTTGCTTGTTGCACTGTGTTAAATCCAGCTTCTTGCCAGATTAAGGAGGGCTAATCTGTGCACATGCAGTTTGTGTTTTGTGCTAATATTTACCAGTATTACAAGAGGGAAACCCATTGCTGCAATTAGGCTTACATATCTGTGTAATTATTTTTCCCTGCCATTTAAGCCCCCCCCCCCCCCCCCCAAAGTAGGCAATTTGACCTGTGGGTGCTGTGCATTGAAGTTGTAGCCCTTTGTGTGACCTGTGCTAAATAAGACAGCTCATTGTCAGTTTATAGCTGGGGTGTGGAAGATTTAGTGCTCTGCATATCTGAGGTCATGCATTGCTACAGCAAACATATCAAAAACAACTCATCCATTGAGGTGTCCCTTTCTTCTCCCAAACGTCAGAAGAAAGGCATGTTTTAAGGAGAGTATTAGTAGGAATCTTTAGCCTTGAGTGATGTATTTTCTCTGTGGCACACTGACAAAATTGGTGCTCTGGAAAATATGTACAGATTTGTCTCTCTCGGTGTAGGACTTTTCCATAAGATTTGTTGGCACTGACCAACTTTCTGTAGGTTGTGGTGCATTTTGTTTAGCAGGCCTGAGTGGGGCAGCCTTGCTGATTGCAGAAAACATCCAACAGCCTTAATTCAAAGTCGCAGGAAAATATTGCAAAATCCTGGTAAGTGCCTCCACCCTGTAGTGTGAGACTTGCATTATTTAAAAATAGGCCGAGCCCATACACATTTGACAGTACCTCTGTTGGGTCTGCCACATGAGATTTAATCTAGCAAGTGACCCAAATACGTACACTAGAAGAACAAGTGTAAGTACACTGGGGAAAATTGCTTGCCATCTGTCTCCTAGTTGTGTGTGTATATTTGATCTTTAATTTACAGCTGTGATTTTTGTGGCCCCTTTTTGTCATCTACGCTCAGTTTTTCAGCTCCAGTATTACCTCTTCAGTGTCTTTCAGTAGCTCTGCTTTGCAGGTGGCTGCAGTCTTCTGAATTCCATCAGTAAGGCTGGTGGTGTGGAAAAGTGGGGAGAAGGGGACTCATATGCTTTCTCTGTAGTGTTTTCCCTTTATCCCTCCTGTTGTGTCTTCTGCTAATTTCTTCTGCGTGCTAATTTCAAACCACCATTAAGTTAATTTGTATATGAAACAGGGACTTTAACATGTTGATAAAGAACAGCGTAACCTGGAGAAGATACCTAAGTATCTGAGGCTGTGTGGTTTTCAGGTATTGTAGTTGAGTATCAACCAAGCGAACCAGTAACTGATGATCTAATATGATGAACCTGGCATGATAATATTCTATTAATATGATACCAGTTCAATTTTTAAATGATAAACATAATATGAAAATATATTTGGCTTTTGATTTAAAAAGCATTTCTACATAAAAACTGGTGTTCAATGAAACACTTTGATCAAAATATAAAAGCTTATTTTCATAAAAATAGTGGATTTTTTTGCAGTGGAGATGCTGTGGTGTAGAGGTTTTTGGAAGCAAAAAAAGGAATTATGTCCCCACAGGCTTTCTTTTAAGATTCTTGTTGCATATATAACACTAACGTAAACTGGGTGACTTTTGGTAGCTGGTTTGGAGAATAAATTCATAACTGTTAGCAGACTAAGGGTCTCCCTGAGTCACTGATGGGATGCACCTCATCTGCAGGAAGCTCCTCCAGCACACAATGGAGTTACAAATTCAAATAATCCACTTTCTATAGCATGTCCCATATGTATTCCAGCTGCACTTCTGAATCCTTAAAGTTTGCCAGAGTGAAAGTCGCTCAAAAGGCTCAGAAGTCTCTCATCTCAATTTGTTAACCATCTGATAGCTGCAAGAGTGCTGAATTAGAGCTCATTTCCCTCCCCCATCTGGAAGTTTGCCCTTCCCCTCGTTGTTGGCTGCTAGATTTTTTTTTCTTTCTGTGAAGTTGACTGAAGCAGGCTTTGCTGTTTGTTTATGGAATTTCTTTCTTTAGTTGAAATATTTGATGCTGAAACTGTAGATGCAAGCCTGCTGGCAACCTGTGGTGAAAGTTGCTCCAAATATACAGTTGGAGGAACAGACTAAATCTGAAGACAGAGATGTTTATTCTTATATAAAAGTGAGTCTGTTCTTTGAGACAATGTTTTAGGTTAGATTTTTTAATTTTTATTTCTAAATATTTTGTAGGCTCTACACAGCTTTTGGGTTAACTGTCATTTTTTGAAAAAGTAACGTTTTTAAACTGTCAATTTCCCTCAATGTTTTTTTTCCAAACCTAATATTTATCTGAAGTGGTTGTTTGAAAGATGGTTGTTTAAGTTAGGGTGGCAGTAGGATTTCATTTCACTACTTCTAGATCAGGTTCTTAGTTGTATTCCTGCAGTCTCCGAACAGTCCTCTAGACTAGAGATATTTGTGTTACTGCCTGCACAGGTGGTCCCTCCTCAGTAAGAGGGGGAGAGAGAGTGTAAATCCTGTAACTTTTTTCCCAGTTTCACCCTCTACAGAACTCCATGCTAAACCATTTTTCACTGAAGGCCAGCCCATTGCTGAATGAAACTGGAAGAGGTAGAGAAAATTGGTTTTTGTAATCACACCCTAAATATTACTTGACATGTCTACTCTACTGCTTGGTGTGCTGCTTCAGGACAGGTGAAATATCTGTCGGACCTGTGAACGGCTCAGAACGGGCATCTCAAGAGGCAGCCGTGTGTTCTTTGCCTCCATCTTTGGAGGATGCTTCAGCCTAGCACAGGGTTGCTGTTGTTTGTATGTGACAGATTATTGTGAAACCCAGAAACACGTTGGATTGATCACTGGGGCAGCAGTTAAGGATCAAGTAATCTGTCAATCTCTATTTCACTTCAAGGAAAAAGAAAACCAGTAAATCAGACCCTTTGAAGCTGATGAAGCTTGCTGCCCAGTCTCTGTCACTGGAGATGGCTAATGGATGTGCTGCCATGCTCTGGCATCCCAGCCATTCCGGGCCTTGTTAAGCTTCAAGAGGGAGAAAAAGTAAAAGGGGCTTCCTTCAGTACTAATCCTTGTGTTCCCTTGGACACTGAGAATTACTCTGTTAGCCTTTGCTGTTCTATTGGCTTCATGAGGAGATTTTTCAAGAATAGTGGGAGGTTTCAATTGGAGGTAAATAGTACTCATTTACTGTCTTCATATCCCTTCTTTCCTTTGTCTCTTCATCTTTTTAATTGCTGTTTGACTTATTGGAAATATTGTGCTTTCAGCATCAGCTGGTTTGCCTTTTATTATTTTTTTTTCCCAGTGATTTATTCAAGTGGCCAATATTCATGCTTCAAAAACTGTTAAAAATCAGGGTAACCTCTGAAAACACATGAAGGTGTATGTATATACCATTGCTATAGTAAATAGAATAGTGATTTTTATTGTATGCCTAAAACTTGAGACACAGTCTTTTTTGGCATCAGTCTTCCAGCAGAGAGCTGGACAGGCTTAACATTAGTCTGCCACAAAAGCTCCTTAATTTATTTACGGTGATCACACTTGAGTGCCTCAGAGCACTTCCTTCTCTCCAGGAGTTAAGCTGTTGGCCTTAGCAGCGCTGCTGGTCCCAGCTGGCCCAGGAAGCCAGAGACTGACAGGTAATTGAATGGGGATTTTCCACATGATGGCACAAACCATTACTACTAGATGTCTGGACTGGTCTGTGGCATCCCCTATTATTCATTGACCTGTCAGTAGACAAAAAAAAAAAACCCCTTGCCCTCACCTCTGACCTGTGGTTCAAGGGAAAACAGGGTTTTCTGAATTTAGCATCCTGTTTCCAGGATGAGTTTTTCTGAACTTAGCATTACTCTAGGCTATTTTGCTAATGAGAGGATTGTATGGTTTTTAACTCCTATGTGTTTTAATCAGCTAGTCCAGTATTAGTTCAGAGGAACAACACAGTAATTGGTAGCAGAACTATCACTGTAAAGTCTCTGCAAGTGCCTGGATGCTATTTTCGTACAGCTTGGTAATTTGCGTACTTAAATCCTCAAAAAGGACTTGAACTCTTGAAACAGGGTTACAATTCAGTGACCAAAATTGTCGTGGAAACAAACCCACTCAGGAGCAGCCTGAACTGTTCCTAGATCTCTGTCCTGTCTTCCCTTCTCACGCCTATGGCTTTTTACATATAACAATTAATAACTGGTGCTGGGCCCAGGACCCACTTCCCCATCATCGCTGCAGAACAACCTGCACCCTGTGCTTAGAGCACCCTTCTGGTGGGAACTCAGTCTTTGAACCTCTCAAATACCTAAATAAAAGATAGATACACTGGAAGTGTTTGTCTGCAGTCCCAACTTAGAGATAGCATTTCATTTCTGTATGTAGTGTTTCTAATTGCTTGGCTGCCTGCTCTGAGTAAGTGCAACTTTAACTTTTAATTGCTTTTCTGAGAATTTTCTCTCCCTCTGATGCAAGGGAATGTAGCTTGGAGTTGGATGCCTCTTTTTGAATCAGATACTTTTTAGGAGGCAGTGCCTGGTTGATAAGCGTGTGGGCTCGCACATCATGGTGCATCAGG
>NW_010331129.1:35263-48963 GCF_000700745.2 Antrostomus carolinensis | reverse complement strand
ATGCCTTTACTGCATCTAGGCTGCAACTTCTGTGCGGGAATATTTCTCAGCTGATGCTGCTTAAAATAGCACTTAGGTTTTGCTCAGTAACTATTGAAGCTGGTAATGGTTATTTACTGTGGTGTTAAAAACCCCAGCATGTATGAGTTCCAGTGTATGAGTAAAGCATAAAGAAATACTCTTCCACTGAAAATAGTCTCTTTAAGTTGATGTTTGCAGTGGTTTTCAGGTGACAGAATTATTTAGTAGGGGAAAACAAAAAAAACCCAAGGCACTGGATGTTGTCCATTATAAAGATCTTTAAGAATTAACACTGGTACCAGGAAAATAAACCTATCTGTACATAGGCGTCAGCCAAGCCCCTTATTGTGGAGTATCACAGTTAAAACCAAGCCCCTAAATCCACCCAATGAGCACCAAACTGTTTGTTTTTATCAGAGTCCCTTAATATGGCTTTATCCAGATTCCAATAGGAGATGAAGGGCTTCACGAGGAGCCAGGCACCTGTGTGAAAAAAGGATTGATGTGCTGAAGTTGCCTCTAGAAAGTAGGCACAGGTGGTCTGTACCTGTTGTTATTTAAAGTCTAAATATTCAGTGTGTGGCTGGTCTCTGTTTGGGACCCACGTGTCTTGCAGTGATTCCTGTGCCTGCCTTCCAGGCTGGGGTGTTTCTCTGCGGTGTTTTTTAGCACTCTCACAGTTCAAGCTGCTGTGAGGATGTGAATTGTCCAATTGAAGTTCTTTAGATACTCATGTCTATACATTTGACAGGTTTTTATTAGTCACTTTGAAATGAAAGATGCAGTTGGCTGGATTATAGAGTAATAGGTCACCATCTTGGAGGCAATGGGAGGCAGGGGGAAACTAGAACTCCTAATCCGCAATAATTTTATTTTCTGCAAATGACTAATTCTTTCCAGATCTCTAACTGAAACCTTGAAGTGGGAGTTCATTCTGAAAAGCAGCCGCTTCTGGGATTTGGACTTTGGTGTCTTGAGTCTTGTGTGTGTGTGGTTTGGTTCCTTCATTTTCAGAGTGTGTTTTCGATGAAGGGCCTTTGAGAGGGCACAGGAGGATCTTGCTGCTCAATGTACAAAGCAGCACATTAAGTGATACACTTAAAAATTTGTTTTTTGAAGCACAGGGTGCCTGTGCCTTTATAGGCTGTTTAGTACTGTGTTGTTTCTCTTCTGCAAGCTGCTCCTGTTGATGCCTTTAGCCTTTATGTGATATTGTAGCACTATTGTTACATAGGAATGTTCTTGGTTTCATTTTACAGCCTGACAGTGTTCCTGGGCCAGGATCAGTTGTATTTGGCTGGCTCTTGTGTTTGAGTGGACTTGTACTGGGCTACTTCGAGATGGGTGTTGGGTCCAGTTGGAAATTGAGATGAGGTGCTCGCAGTCATGTCTGGCCATTAGAGTAGCTTTGCTAACCCTAAATAACACTGAGGATTTTTCTTACTGAAGTGAAAGGAGCCCATGCTGCCTTGAGTGTGACTCTGCGGGTATAAGAATCCACTTGTAGCTGTTGTTCTGCATGTTATGAGCTTTCTGCTATATACTCTTTGTCCCGCTTCATATGCTCTTTAATAATAGGTCTTTTTCTTTTCAAATAAAAATATATTTGAAGGAATGCTGTGCCTTGCCGTATCCTTTCATTTCCAGCAGTTATGTGAAGGTGATGGTGCTGTCATGCTTCTCTTGTACTTGGTACTCTATTTATTTGATTTGACTGCTTAGTGCAGCAACAATGTTAATTGTTTTAATTACTTAATTATATACCTGTGGCATCCCACAGGGATCCATCCTGGAGCCAGTGCTCTTTAATGTCTTCATCAATGACTTGGATACAGGGCTTGAAGGACTGCTAACTATGTTTGCTGATGACACCAAACTGGGAGGTCCTGTGGACACTCTTGAGGGCAGAGAGGCCCTGCAGACAGATCTAGATAAACTCGGGAGCTGGGCAATCACCAACTGCATGACGAAGGCAAGACCTGGGACACAGCAATCCTGGACACACACACAGGCTGGGGAATGAGAGGCTGGAGACCAGCCCTGCAGAGAGGGACCTGGGGGTTCTGGTCAATGGCAAGTTGAACATGAGCCAAGAATGTGTCTTCAGCTGCCAGGAGGGCCAAACGTGTCCTGGGGAGCATAAAGCATGACATTGCAAGCTGGTCGAGGGAGGTGATTGTTCTGCTCTACTCTACACTGGTGTGGCCTCCCCTCGAGCACTGGGTACAGTTTTGGACATCACATTATAAAAAGGATGTAAAGCTACTAGAGAGTGTCCAGAGGAGGCCACTAAATTGGTGAATGGTTTAGAGGGGAAGCCATATGAGGAGCTGCTGAAGTCACTTGGTTTGTTCAGCCTGGAGAAGAAGAAACTGAGAGGAGATCTCATTGTGGTCCATAACTTCTTCAAAAGGGGAAGAGGAAGGGCAGGCGCTGATCTCTTCTCTCTGGTGAGCAGAGGAAATGTCAGGAAGATGTGCCAGGGGAGGTTTAGGTTGGACATGAGGAAAAGGCTCTTCACCCAGAGGGTGGTGGAGCACTGCAACATGCTTCCCAGGGAGGTAGTCATGGCACCATAATCCAGAAGCATTTGGCCAAGGCCTTCAGACACCTGGTCTGAATCTTGGGATTGTCCTATGCAGGGTGGGAGTTGGACTTGATGATCCTTGTGGGTCCCTTCCAACTCACAAAATTTTATGATTCTATTTTAATAACAAGATAAAGAAGAAATTATTCTCAGAAGTGAGACAGTATCTTAAGAGGCCTTATTTTATCTGCTATTTATCAGCCTTTGAGATACCACTAAAATAAGAAAAATATTTGTCTTGGATTAAGCCTCTGTCCTTGTTGGTGCCAGAAGGTCATCCGTGAATCATCTTGGGCAAGTCTCTGCAATGATTTGTGAAGAAGCTTTGTTTGGAAGTTTGGTTTGTGGGTCTCTAGCAAGGTCTCTCTCGTTCTGCCAACCTTTCTTTAGCCTTCCATGCCTCCTCCCAACTCCCATGCCAAAAAGAAACACTGTACAGTTCCTGAGAAGATACTTCTAGATATGGTATACATCTAGCTGCATATTGCATTGCTACAAAATCTTGAATTATAACAAGAATTACTTTGCAATTACCTTGCTATAAATTCCATGAAGCTTCAGTGTGTATGCTTCATTTTCTTCAAGCATTTTCAGTTGTACGTCAGCAAACTTTTAAAGTGGTGGGTTTTTTTTTGTTTGTTTGGTTTTTTTTAGGAGGAAAAGGAGGATTGAGCAGAAGAAAGGTTCATTTTAAAATTAATTATTTGTAATTAAAGTTCTGATCTTTTACATTTCTATAATTAAAGCATAAGAAAACTTAGGCTTTTTAAAAGTGCTTTGATCTGAATTAAGGTTCCAGTGCCAAAAAAATAATTTAAATGCTGTATGGCTGGATAAATAAAGCTTGCTGAAAGAAAAAAGTACTAAGAGAATGATGAAAAAAATTAATCAAATAAGATGGCATTTTTGTGTATAGCAGCTTGCACAAAGAGTTCTTTCTAACTTCTTTGTAACACCAGTATACTTGAATAAATTTTCTATTTGTGTGAAAAGACCTAACTGTATGTTCTATTCCATTTCTCAGTACTTTACTCATCTCTTGTATGTAAATCACTTGGCTTGTTAAAAATAGTAGTATTTCTCTTTAATAAACATCATGCTTATGGAGAGTTCTCAACATGCACTTTGTTTTAGAAGACAAAAGACTTAAGTATGGGGAAAGGCCACAAAGATGGTTCCTCACGTTGCTGGCCTCACGCTAAAAAAGCAAAACCCAAGCTGGATCACTCCAGAGCACCGTCTATGCTGCTGTCTGCTGCCAGACACAGTCACGCTCTCCCTGGGCTTTGAAATGACTGCTGAGAGCAGCTCTGCACCAGCACTGCGTAGCTTCAGCTGGCGTTATGGAGATGGTTGTGGTGATATGGCTTGCAGAGTACTGCTGGCAGATGGACCCTGAGATGAAAGCCTTCTGCACCCGGGGGCCTGGGGCTGTGTGTCTGGATGTGTCCTGGGCTACTGTGCAAGTCTTTACATCTCATGCTGCTGCTCCCTCTCTCCCTGTTCCTGCTCGTAATGGGATTGGGAGCTCTTGGCAGCTGAAGCCACGTCTTTAGTAGGTCTGTTGCATTGATTGGTTCAGTGTGGCTCAGGCTTTGATAAGGGCATCTGGCTGTGGGCATCTGGGTATTTTAAAATGATGGCTTGGACTTAAAGAAGGGAAGTTTAATGCAAGTTGCTTTATATACTTTCCTCTTTCCACAGAATTGCTGGATGCCTACATGCTGTTTAGCCAGAGCAGGCTGGCCATGGTTTCTCTTGAGTGTGGTCTGCAATAGTGTTGTGGTTTTTTTAATGAAAAAAAGTCTCACTAAGTCTGATTAATGTTGAATTAGTAGGTTTGTGTGGTTTCGAAGTAGAACCCTGAAATACCCTATTTTATGATGGACTTAGAGCGTCATGTCTGGCTGATACAGGGTTAAAGTAAAAGGAGGGATTGAATGTCCAGGGAGCAGGAAGCTAGTTGGTCCTCTGGAATTTAGAGCCTGCTTTTAACACTTGTCAAAGAAAATAATGGAAGGATATTAATAGAAAAGCTGATGTTTATAAGTAAACAAAATTGATATGCTGAGTAGAGTAAACCTTTGAGAGATTTTGCAGGAAACTCTTCTCCTCTAGGGGACAGTCAGATCTTTTTTTTTTTTTTTTTCTTCCCCCTAAATGTTCCAATTTCAATCCAAAAGGGATTGCACACATTCTGAAAATAATTAAAGGCCACCTTGTTCAGAGACTTGGAGAGTGTCTGGTGAGGCACAGAAAGGATCCCACAAAGAAAGAAGAAGGACCTTAAGGAATACTGGCTTTCATCTGGTTGTGTGCCACAGACGTAATCTGCTAGTTGTTATACTAGTAAGTATTAATATTTGGTATTTTGCTCTTTTGAAAAATGATAAAAATGCCAACTGTATAGGAATACCTGTAGCATTTTGTCGATTTGACACTAAGATACGTGCTTGAGCTACTGTAATTCTGAGCTCTCGACTTGATGTTTATGTAATTCAGCTAGTTTTGCAGGAAAAGAGAAGGTTTGCTGCTCTTTATGCTGCTCTAGATCTCAGTGCTCCTTGGGGATAGTGTTGGAGAAGGAGTCTTGTCTAAGCAGGAAAATTGGATAGTACAGGTCTGCAGGTGCCATGGTGATGAGCGATATACATATCTTGAAAGGCTCTGATGCAGTAGCTTGAAGCAAGGTACCACCCTGTTAGGCACAGTTTCCAGAAATCACATGGTGTGTGTCATATTTAAATCTACCAATTTGTCTCTGTGCTTGGCTTGTTCTGAACGTCTTACAGACTGAAATTTGTAGATTTTGTTGAGGTTCCCTGTATTGGAACTTATTACAGTCAAGGAGTTGCAGTTTATGTGCACGCTATGCTAATTGTTAATGTGTATGAGCTTATTTTACAGCAAAAAGATTCAAAATTCAGTTTTTTAGTACTGAGTTGTAATACTAGAGTACTTTTTTCTAAATAAGTAAAAAAATTCTAAAGCATGAAAATAAAGAACTAACACACAGGTAAATCTAAGTATTGAAAAGATTACAAGATTCCAGAATAACCAGTATTTTATTATTGCCTATGCCTTGTTGGTACTGTAAATATTTAATGAAAAACCTAAATGATGTGGATGAGATTTTTCAGTAATGGATGGGTTTAAAATCAGTTTACTGAAATTTATTTCCTTTTGGTCTGGTATAATTTAAACAATTCTGCTTTAAAGTATAAATTGCACTGGCTCTTACTGTGGGCAAGGGTGTAGGGACATCTGTTCATTGTGTAGCACAGTGGGAATGTTGTTGGAATGTTTTTGCTTGAACAAGGGCACTGAGAGTGCTTTATTTTGCATACCTTTTTCAAGATAAGAAATCTGGGGAAACATCTGTGTGTAGAGTATGAAAATTCACAACGTTATAATTTATATGCTGCTGTAAGTGGCTGAAAAGATACTAGTGATTGGAGAGTATTTGTTTTCCATCCTTACTTTTCATGGACTGAAATCCTGTATAAAATGTGTGAGGTAGCAGAGCACAATCTTGTTATGGAAGAGCAGGTATTGTGATAATTCTTAGCTTGAACCTGAAATTGTACCAGTTAGTCATTTGCTAAGAGTAAGTGAGCACCCTTGTAGAATTAGATGCTGAAAGAAGACTGCTTCTCAGGCTGTATTTTGTATTGAAAATGCAAAAAACTCTCTTCGTAGCAGGATAGTTGCATTTAATATGCATATTTAATTGCACATATAATAACAGATATAATTTTTCATCTTATCTGTACTTGCAGTGCTATCTTATGTCTGCACGAGCAGTGCAGGTCAAGGAGGTAGTAAAGAAATGCTGCAATCAGTGAATCTTCCCATGGAGTGACTCAATTAGTATCAAATTATGCCCTTGGGAATTTCTGAGCTTGTAAATACAGTAAGCAGTATGGTAATCATAAAAAGCAAGTTGCTTTTTGTATTCAAAGAGTCTTTGTTTCTTTTTTTTTCAGCAGGAACTCTTTGTAGAGTGGTAACTTCTATGGCTTTAATTTCTGCAGCAAAGGATCTCTGTTGACTTGGTAATTTTTGCGTTTCCTTTTTTGTTTGCTGCTGAAGGTTAGAGGTTATGTACTTGGGTCGCCTTACACTCCCCATGCTAAATAAAACTAAATGAGGAAGTAAGTGGAGAGACTGTGTTTCAGCTATCACTTCAGGAACTGACTAAACCTTGATTTAATTGAATTCAATTTAGATTGGTTTAATATTGCTACTGTTGAAATTAAAGAAAGAAAACTGCAGCTAACTAATGTGTTTTTCTGTATGTCTCTTGTACCTGCCTGAAATTTATTCTTTTTTTGAAGTACAAATGAACAAGTGAACTCTCCAGCTAAGCAAAGTCAGTGTTTGTGCCAAGATGATTATGCATTAACTATTTCATGCTTATTGGGATGGAAAAATGAGCAGACTGGAGAGGATGAATACCCTGCTTAGTAATATACAAGAAGGAAGGAAAAAAAATGACCTAATAATCTGCTTTAGTGATGATCTGTTTATTGTATCCTGACTTAGTTAAGGTCAAGATAAAAGAAAATAATTTTGTAGGTCCTACATGCTACTAAGAGATAAAATGGCAGCATATGCCTTGGCTTTGTGGCTAAGACTTCAGTTTTACAAACAAGCTTGGATGTGTGTTCAGCTTTTCAGATGTAAATAGTCCCATTAGATGCATTCTGGGTCCAACTGGATTCAAATGGTAAAACCTGTGGCAATTTAAATAAGGCTAGAGTTTAATGAATGACTTCAGTGAGACTACTTGTACACATAAAGTTAAACACAAGGCGAAGTGTTTGCAGGGTAGAGGGCCTGCAAGAATACAAGAATAAGACCCTTGCGATGCAGTTGGAAGTCTGACCTGTCTTGCTGTTGCATGATGGAGAGCCACAGTGAGGAAGTAGGGGAACCTTTTGGGCATAAACAAACACAGGGTACAGAAAACATCATAAATAACTACAATTCATAAAATACTTGGTTGGTCCTAAATAATGAAGCAGTGAAAACGTTTATGGGCCATGCTTGTTCTTGTAATATATTTTTATTTTATATTTTTTGGCACAATGGCATGTAAGGAATTAATATTATTAATATGTTTCGTTATTCAGAAGAACTCAGTAGTGTGAGACGCTTTCTTTTGGAAGGGGGAGCAGGTAAAATGAAAGTTACAGGCCAGCCTCTTGTCCCCCTCAATCATAGGAGTCATGCAATATTTGATAATTATGTCAACTGTTTTAATCATTATGAATATTAAGTACTTGATTTCATATCACGCTTGGTAAAGAAACACTGTGGGTATTATCACGACTGTGATGGTTCTCACTATCTGAGGCTCTCCCTTCCAGGTATTTCACTGGTTTGCAAAGTTGATTTGGAGCTGCTTGTGCAGCAAAATAACCATCATGTACAGTAACAGATCTTTGTCTCTCTCTCTTTGTGCAGAACATCTTTGCAGAGCCTAGTTTCACGTTTCTTGGTGACAAATATTATTTGAATGACTGCCCCCTGAATCCTGTGAGATTTTGATAAGTGTAATTTTTCCAGGTTTTTGAGGGAATCCTAATTTGCATTTCATAGCACACACACAACGAAGCAATTAGCATGAATTCTTATAGCAGCATGACTGTCCTTTGTGCCTGTGGAAGCAGTTACACAATAGTGCATGTGCAAATAATGTTATGGGGTGCCCTTTGTGTGTGCTTATGCATTTTACCTGTAGCATACTAAAAAGCTGCAGCCTAATTCTCATTTAAACTCTGCCTGCTCTATTGTACAATGAAATTGCATAAAGAGAGAAACATTGAAGTCTTAAGAAAATAATAAGTACTATTCATTCTTTTAAATTACTTCATTTTGGTGTGCTGTTGCAGGTATTTTTTTTTCCTCTGTGCATGGCTTTAAATGGAAGGAACATGCCCCCCACCTCATGAGGTTAGATTCAGGCTACAACCCTTCCTTTGTCTTTGCTCGCTCTCCTTACAGGTGGGTACAGAATCCTGTCTCTTCTCCAAATTGGAGACTGATATTGTATATGTATTTGGAGAATGGAGGAGAACATACCAGCTCCACTACCTTGCCCTTTGTTCAGTCCCGTTGTTGTTGGGGAACAGATAGGGAAGACTTGGTGTAGTGGGTGAGTAGGAAAAAAAGTAAAGCAGCAGGGCAATAAGAGGTTCAGCACTGGTACAGAGCTCTTCAGCTGTTGTGTGCACAGGTGTCAGAGGCAAATACTCTCTCACTTCTCAGTGTTTGTAGTTCTTAAGGTTTGAGATGTTCTAGTTTCAGTCTGATAATATGCTGGTTTAGTTCCATTTACTTCAGTAATATTATCCCACTGGGTAGCAAGTGGTACCATAGGGTGCTTTCAGGAGCACTTGAGAAGAGATTTTCTGCCTCAAGGAGCTTTGGACTGAAAGGTATGAGAAGAGCAGTGCATGGAATAGAGGCAGTGTGTGTGTAGTGGTCCTGTGCATTGTACTCCGTTGTGTTTGCTGATACCAGAGCATCTAAACATTATGGTGACAGTGAGGGAAGGTCTGGAAGAAGGGGAAGGCAAGACAGAAGATAGAGAAGGGTGAAATGAAATATAGCCCTTGATGGCTGTTGGGTGTGTGGCATGCAGAGGATCCAAACCCAGTATGCAAACAGGGAGAAAATAGTTCTCAGTGTGTAAATGCTGCTACTGCATTTGTTCAAAGAGACATTAGTCCTAGGTCTCGACTGTTTCTGTTGTAGTGAGCCAGTTGGGATCAAACTGCTTAAGTCAAAGGTGCTTGACTCACTGAAACAAACCTGAGATCAGTCATGTCATCAGCATGGCCAACAGGTCTGAAAGGGGTAACCACTAGCTGTGGAAGTGGGGATGAGCAATCAGTGTTGATAATCTGGTCAGAGTGCCAGGGAAGTCTGTCCAGAGAGGTGTCTGTGGATTTCATTCCTGCCTTTCATGAGTTTTCAGTTTGCTCTTCTAACCTGTTTTCTCTCCATCTCCCTGGGTGGTTTTCTCCTCTCATATTTCCTACAATGGAAAGCTAATAAGACATATACAGAAAACAGACGCTGGAACCAAAGTAGGAAAAATGAGCAATGACTTCGTTGTTAGAGTTAGGCCCATTCAAGGAGAAAGACACAATGTGAACTAAAAAAAGAGATAGGAAAATGGGTCAAACAATGTGGCTGAAGACAAGCTTAGCTGTTGCTGTGCAAAAACTAGATGACTGCAGAAGCTATGGTTTTGTGGCTGACTTGTTTGGCTATTCCTTACACTGAGTCCTAGTTTGGGACAGACAGTGACGATGTGAAGCACTGTTGCTTTCAGCTGGTCCTTGCCAAGACTGCTGTGTGGCTAATAAAGCACTAGATTTTAACCTAGTCTTGGCAGTAGTGGTTTGGATGGAAGGCCAAGCTGAATTATCAGCAGACACAATGCTATTTTTAGGGCTATGTATATGAAGAAATAGTTGATGATATGAAGCTATAGAAACTCTTGGAAAGTGGTGCAGTGCCTTGTGCTTTGAATATTTTACTCTGAAGAAGCTTTCAAATCCCTCAACATAAGGATTGACTGTTAATTTAAAATATAGCGTTGCACAGAATGTGGCGTTCATTTATTATGCCATTATTAGATTAAATGTTATGAATTAAACAAGTATTCTTTTCCCTGTGTTTGCTTAGGTTATTGTTATAGAAGACAAACATACATCTTTAATACCAGGTAAATAGGCTCTTCTCTTTGGACTTCATCTTCTTTCCTGCCATGTCTACCTTAAAGAACAAAGGACAACTTGATTTGTACATTAAAGAAGAAATTATTTGTAAAGACACATTATACTGCCATGTGTCCAAGATTTGTGGTCTGAAACTGGAAATATAGCCACAACTAGTGTATTTTGAGATCAGCTCAGTGTGGGGTTTTACTGAAATGTTTGGTGGATGCTCCCAAGAATGTTGAATAAAGCTTTGAAAGATTTCCTGCATTATATTGCCTGACTTTTGATGCTGGCATGAGCTTGGTAGAAATGCACTGTGTAATTAAAGTAATTATCAGTTAATAATGAAAAACAGAATAGTGGTAGTTCCCCCTTACCCCCATTTACTGAGTCATATATCTCCCTCTCTGATCCTAAACCAAGAAGAAAATACTCAGAGATACTCATGTTAGCATTATTGTTTAAATATATCACTTTATTAGATGGGAGGAATGCTTTAGAAATGCTGATAACCATGACCTGTGTTCACCTTCATCTGATATGGCATTTCTTATAATATGTCCGTATTCTGTGCATGGTGAGAGCTGGGCTTTGTGCAGAGTGGAAGAACTGGTCTGCAAATGGCGTGGGAGCAGCCTGCTCGCACTGGTAAGCCAGTAACAACTACAGAGGAAGTCGCCTTGCACCTTGGCAGTACTGCCCTCACCACAACTATTGGTCAAGGTGTTATTATGAAGCATATTCAAGTGGTAGGCATATAATGGCAATATTCAAAAGGCAATAAGAAGTACTATACCTGAAAGTAAAAAAAAAAATACTGTGAGCATTCAGGAATGCTAATGCTTTTCACAGCATTTCATCACTTGCTTTGGTGTATAGTTAACTAACTTAAGTCCGTGTAGTAATAATACTCGGTTTTCAAGGGATTTAATTGGAGTTTTGGAGACCCTGCAAATATGAGAGACAACTGCAATCTCTGTCCAACCCAATGGAGGACTAAAAGGAGGGAATCCTTCAGGATAAGGGCTGACATACAGGCAATGCATACCCTTGAGTTCCTCTGAGGTCTAAATATACTTGCAGAGTCTGAGCTGAAACAGCATTGTATTTTTGCCTCAATGTTAATCTGAGTTATTTGGATTTAGGTATTTCTGGCATACCTCAGAGTTGTGACTCTGTCTTCAGGGCAGACGTAGCTGGAAAGCTGAGATGGAGACCAGTACCGGACTTAGTAAATGGCTTATCTGCAATATGTGTGGTTCAAAATATAAACTATATCCTTTCTAATTTATTATTATAACATGAGTTTTGAAGCAGTCGGATCTTTCTAGAGTTGGGTCCTTGCTATCTAAGAGACTATGCAAGTCTAAACTGCCCTGGTCCCAAAGTGCTTGTTGTTCAGGCTCTTATTCTAGAACAAAAAAAGCCACCCAAAACCAACATACTTCATACCTCCTCCTGCCCATTTTATATTTTACTTAGTAGGATTGCTTATATAAACCTAAACATTGGTATGGCTGTTTTATTTTTTTAAGAACATAAAACATTAACAAAATCTCTAAGTTTTTTATTTCTAATTACTTCATACTGTGGGTATTGATGAGGTAATGGAAATCTGTATCTGGAATTCTGGCGTGGGGAAAACAAATTATGTGTAGTGTTTTTCATCAACCATAATTAAAGCAATGACTATTACAATCAAAGTTAATTGCAGTTAATAAAGGATCTTTCTTTTTTTTTGTAACGTATCTGAATTAGACTTCCATAATTTTCCCTTCATGTTTCAGAAAGCTGTTGGAAAATTGTGTTTTGCTTCTTCAATGTACCTATCTCTAGGAGGAAAGGGCATTTGTTAGTTTCTGAAGGTAGTTACGTTTCTTAAATCACTGAAGCAAAATGCAGTGGTTAATGTTAAGAAATATTTACTTTGTTTTTAAGCTCGGGGTCATCAGCAGTGCCACAAGCTAATCTGTGGATTTGCCTCAGGTGGTGTTGTGAGGCTTCAGAGTGATATATTTGAAGTTGTGCTCATCCATTGATTTACTGAATAAAATTTGCATCTTTAACAAAACCCTGCCTATAGCCTTAGCTGGTAGATAATTTTAGGCATGTTTGAAGTGGTATTTTACAAAGTCCTTTCCGTTTTATTTGCTTTAATATTTATTTTGTGTGGTGGTTTTTTAATTTTTTTTTTTTTCTTTCAGTCCTAATCATCTAGTGTTAGGAAAACTGCTGTTTTCAATATCAAACAAAACCTAAACCCTACCAGAAAAAAATTTTGGGAACGACAGCAGATTCATATCATCATAGACCATGAACTGTGAAAGCAATGCAAGCTCAACTAATCTTCTTGCATGTCAATATTAAATTTGTTCTGTCTCCTGTGGTTTTTTGTTGTTTGCTTTGTCCGTATCTGCTTGCTCTTTCCTCCCTCACCCTTAGATCACACCTCCTGTGGGCTGAGGATGAACCTGCTTTCAGGAAGGTGTCTTCAGTGATGGGTTGGATTCTTTGAATGTTGTTACTCTCTTCTCTGAACCTGGTCTTTATTTTTTTGATTCTTGTAATTCATGCAACCTGCTGTCTCTTGCTTATGTAAATATTTGGTAAGGACGAGTGTTGAGATTTTATGTTGGTGAATACCAGTAGCAGTGTCTCTTCTATATTACATGAAGTTCTTGAATGCTAAGAAAGTGTAAAATAGAAAAATAATAGGAAACAATGGTCCTTATGTAAAATACATGCTACTTATTACTTTTGCTGACCCTCTAGGACACCTTTGCCAGCAGGGCAAATCTGTGAGAGAGTATTCCCCTTGCCAGGGGTCAGGACAGCCTATAGGTCTGGAGAATTGTCATGGCAGTCCCAAGGATACAGGAGCTGGTTGCCCAAGTGTGGTTATTGCAGGACAGGCAGATGGCCTTGAGGAAAGCCCCTGACTTTTCCTCCCCTGCCTGCTTTGCTCAGATAATTCTGCAGCAGCTGTTGGAGTTTTCCTTTGATTCCGCTGGCTTCCACAAAGCTGCAGGGGCACTAGAAGCCTGGCCCTGACCCCTGCTGAGCTGATAGAGATAAGAGCAATATCATCCCCAATGAAACCGACGTGCCATTGCCCTATTTCAACTCAGTGTACTCAGGGATTTGTTTTCCAAGGATGAGTGATAGATGCTCCTCCTCCCCATCACGGGTCCTAGGGATACCAGCTGGGTGTACTGTGTCCTGTCCCCATTGTGTGTCCTAGTGATGCCAGAGCTGTGTTTACTGTGTCCCTTCCCCATGGCTGGTCCCAGGGATGCCAGCTGCATGTACTGGGTACTGTGTCCCTTCCCCATGGCTGGTCCCAGGGATGCCAGCTG